>NC_092860.1:78883130-78994922 GCF_032062135.1 Pyxicephalus adspersus
ACATTTTTTATATTCATATTATCTACTAGAACCCCTGTTCAGACATATTTCTGTAAGTTACAGGTCTACAATTTAAAAAAAAATTTCATGAAAAACAGTGGATCACTTTTGGTACAGAAATCTAGACCTCAGTGTAACGCTCAGGTGGTTAATAAAGCCTCTGTTTTCTAAATATTCTATAGCCTTGCCACCCTATCAGAGGGATTACAGTTTGGTAAATGTATCTAGTGTTCATGTAGACACAGAAAGGGTAAATATTGCCTTTATCTGATCTTTATAGCTCTGGGATAATGAAACAAGGAATCTGATTAATAACTATTCTAAACATTATTTTGCACATTGGCCACCAGATGGCATTGCATATTTAAAGTTAAAGAAACAACACATATGACTTACTAAATCTACCTTATATGTGGTGTGTACCACTTGTCATATGCATTTATGTTGCATATTCTTGTATACAGAAAATGCCAACTTAAAAAAAAAAATTAATTGAAAACAAATTTGTATTAAATTTTGCTTGTGAAAAGCCCTTGATCCATCCTCAAACCAAGCCTGGTTGTTTAGCCAGGTTCTTCATGATGTCTGCCGATCTTGCACTGCACAGGTGTGAGATCAGATGACGTGTCTTCCTCCAAATGTAAAAAAAATAAACAAGTACTGATCTTACTATAAATGCATGCAATTGAGCACTTGTTTTTTTTACATTAGACATTTTACAAAGCCCACTGATGACACATGCCCAATCTCAGGCATGCGCAGTAGGAGCAGCTCATAGCCTATCCTAGGAGGCTATGGGTTTCCCCTCCAGTCTTAACTGCCATGGTAACCAGTTCTTAACCTGCATTTGCTGGTCTGGCCGGTCCTGGACAAATTAGCAGTGGTTTAAAATGAACACCACTTGTAATTTATTTTTTTTTACAGTGAAATGATTTGGCAATCTACTGAAATCCCTTGCTAGACTCACATGCTTCCACAACCTTCGTTTTTGTAGATATTTTGATTGTCATGTTGATGCAAAGTACAACAATACCAAACCCTAAATATCTATGGTTGAAAAAACACCCGCATACTCTGCCCCTTTAAAACATTTACCCAAATAAAGCCTCTATATACCTTCTGTGTGCATGTTGACTAAGAAAGCACTATGAACTGCCTTTAAGTGAGACATTGTGTTTCTGTAATGGGGTCCCATTACACATTGCCCTGGGCTTGACAAGAATTGAGACATTTATTTCCTGAAATATTATTAGTTAAGTCATTATAGCACTGGGCAAAGATAAAATTACTTTGGTATGGTAATGATAGGCCCCTCGCTTCTTTATACTACTGTTTCCTTACCAATATCTAGTTACCTTTTTTAAGACAAAAACAATGTATCTTTTGACTTTTAATTAAAAACAATACACAACGACTACTATTATTCTCAATAGTCTTCATTCTTGAATCCTAAAACACTAGTTGGGAAGAGAGTATTGTTTGGTTGTTTGGAACAAGGATTCACAAAGCAAGCTGTTGGTATAGTACATTTTATTCATGAATTTACCTAAAATAACTATAAAAAAATGTCCATTTGCTACAGCCGTGTGAAAAGTTGCCTTCTATGGGGATCATTTGACATTGTCATGAGCACAATCATTCAAAAACTCAGCTGGCAGTTTTAGACAAGCAGTACTAAAATAAATTATATCTTGAGGCATTCTGCACAACAATACATACTACAAGTCCATAGCTATATTTGTCTGTCACTATTTATAGCTAATAATTACTATATTTAAAAATGTCAAATCTGCAAAACTAGAACATAGGATTTTCAAGCAGAACTAATAGTGTGAAGTGCAAAATAAACAAAATGAAAACTTAACACAAATGTAGAGTATGTTCCAGAAAAAGTTTAAAGCTTTTAAGAAATCATTGAAAAAATATTGATTGTTTGAAATCCATGCCATGTACATCTTCAAAGGGAAATTAGAGTGATTATTTAGAATAAAATATTTTAGAAATTCCAAGTTGCTATGAAGAATCTAATGAGTTCCTCAAAACAGAAACAACCTTCACTTTAGTAAAATCTGCCCATCTGAATTGACTATCCTGTCTCATGTAACACGTGCCTGTTACATTTGCAGGTAATATTTACAGTATGTTGCAAATGTGTTTCTAAATGTAATTAATGGGTATTGTATTTTTCAACACTTTGTGTTTATAATGTTGTGTAATGTTTTAGTCTACAGGGTTTAAAAAACATTGATTGATTATAAGAAGTTTCTGATAATACAACATAAAGCAAGCATTCTTAATTCCATACTAAGAATTCAAATCAAGACTAGCATTAAGATTGAGCAATACTGCCCTTTTTATTCATATATTATGTTATATTATTATATATTATGTCATTGTAAATTTTAGGTAAAAACCTGAGAGAAACAACAAATAGGCTAAAACATAACAGTGTTACAGCCGCCTTGTAAAAAGCATATGGAACAGTACATTCCACTAAAACCCATGTATCTTTGAGTAATATGTATAGGCTTACATTTTTAAACACAGTGCGTTTTTATGTTATGTAAGTCAAAATGCATATTGCAATATTCACATCAGCCTACACACTTATCATCATTGCCACTGAGACTGAAATCACACATTGCATCACCGGGTAAATAGCTGTAAAGAAATAATATATGTGATCATATGTTAACTTTCGCAAACATTTAGGATAATGCTGGTGGGTGCTACATCTGATATATATTCAGGCTGACCACGAAGTAGACTTTTAGAGAGAGATACCAATTACACATTTTGTAAAATTGTAGCCCGTTCATTCCAATTAATATGGTCCACATCGTCTTTCCATTTTTCTTTATCCGACGGGGTTGCAATAAATGTAAGTTTGGATATATGACCTTATGTAAGTTTGGATATATGACCATATGATATATGATACCAGCAGAACTTTTATTTAGCGATGTAGAGCCATATATATAATTTGAATGCAGTAGACCTACACAAGTCCCTATGTATCAGTTTGAATATTATGGTAGCAAGGTAATTAACTACTATTATTATTTTTATTTTTATTATTATTAATATTATTATTATTAATAATAATAAACAGTATTTATATAGTGGCAACATATTACACAGCGATACAGACAATGGCACTTAAGAAGAAAAGAACCCAGGAGGAGAGGAGGACCCTGCCCAGAAATGCTCACATTCTAAGAGGTGGGGAAAGTAGCACACAATAGGAGGGGAACCAAACTATTTAACCATTCCCTATCTATTGGTATTTACCTCTCCACTTTAAAACATGCCATTATTTTCCCTATTCTGAGGGAACCCTCACTGGACCCCTCCCTACCTTCTAGCTACTGTCCTATCTCCTGTCTCTTATATGTTTCCAAACGTCTTGAACGCATTGTTTATAAAAGACTCACCCATTACCTGAACACCAACTCTCTCCAGTATGGCTTTCGAGCTGCCCATTCCACCGAAACAGCCCTTACTAAAGTGGCCAATGACCTCATCAGAGCTAAGTTTCAAGGCAACTTTTCCCTTCTCCTTCTTGATCCTTCTTCTGCTTTGACACTGTTGATCACCCCTTTCTTATCCAAATCAAACAGCATTCCAGATAGTTGTGACAAGAGTACGGTGAACAGAGACATCATTTCTGATTTTAGGTAGGTGGCAATGTTGTAGATTGAGATGGTATTTGTAGGAGGAGCAGGTGTGGGGTTTAGGAGGAAGACAATTGTTGAGAAGAGGCTGCATGGGTCAGAAGATTGACAGCGGATAAATAATTTAGCTTGGCGACAGTAAGTGCATTGTTAAAGTAGCCAAAACATTGCAACTAGGAAGAGTAGGAGAAAAAAGATGGTCCAGCTCTAATGGGGACATGTGAGAATAGCGGGGTTTAGTCCTGCTTTAAAGATGTGTAATTGTGAAAAAAAGTCATAATATCATATTTTCCCAGAATTCTTCACCATAAGTGGCCAATAAGTGGTGAGATTAGGGTTTGTTAAAGTGTTTAGCTTTGTTGTTGACACTTCCAGTAACTGGTAGCATTAATGTAATTTTATAGGCTGAGACTACTATAGGGATGCTGGGCCTTTATCTATGGTCAAAAAGACTGAAATCATGAAATCACACCAGATACACTTTCATTCTGTGAAAAAATTGGCAACAAAATGAGTTTTCAGCCTCCTTTGAAAACTAATTGGCCTTTGCATTTTAAACAGCGGTGAATGGTCAGAAAGTCCTGTGACGATAATGAAAATGTATAGACAGCATAAAATATTCTGTTACCAGTGCTGTGTCAGTTCTGTAAAGGGACATGTTTGTACTGGTGAAACAAGACCTCAAGAACAAGACCCATCTTGTGAGCACACTTAGAAAAATCCTAATATATAGCCTGATATTAAGGTCATTCATATATTAGGATCTGTGGATTTTAGGATCTGTGGAAAATGTATCCATGTTAGAGTTCAATATATTAATTAAAGTTTGCACTGTGAAGCATTGGAAAATCATACTGTTCCTCATTAAATGGTGAGCATACAGAATGTAAATGTAATACTTGACTTGATATTTATTTCCTAACCTTTGGGCATCATTGAAGGAGTACTTAGTATCCATTCATGTGAAGATCACCCATATCTAATTTTTTAGAGCTCACTTTCTTTAAAGCTGAATCGTCTTATCAGGAATGAAGGGATTATCATAGTTACCTTGTGGACTTTTCCATAGTAAACAAGGAGGACTAGTAATATTTGCCCAAATTTTAGAAGGCAAGTATGAAATAAATAGACCACATCTTTACCAGTCTATACCAATATAAGGTACATTTTGGCACCTTATTCAGTTGTAAGTTATCAGTTATTTCAGTGTCTGTTTTAAGTGACAATGCTAACTCACTGTACTGTTTCTATGGGAAAACAGTGTTGTCATTCTAGAACAAGACCATAGAACACCACCTCCTATTCTTCATAACATTTGGAAAAAGGAAGCCCTGTGCAAAATCTAACTCACAACTTGGGGATCTCTCGAACTGCTGATGAAGTTTGTGGTGGCTAAGTGGACAGTCACTAAGCCCACATATACAAAAGAACCATATATTTCTTTTTACTCCTAATGGGCAAAAAGGAACACTTGGAAGGGCCACTTGAAAATAATGCCTGAGAATTCTGGTTACCACTTGTGAATGTTAAAGCAGAGCAGAAATGGTACTAACCACTCTGGCAAGTATCAGAACTTCAAGACTGCCACTACATAAAATATTTCAATTATGTATTAAAAGTATGATTTCCATACTACAATAAAGTACTATATAATTACAAATCATAATCTTGAAAACATTATTACATAGTAGGTTTGTTTGAAAAAAGATATAAGTCTATCCACTAGGGAAATAAACATATCCCAGATATAAAACCCTATAAGACATAGTTGGTCCAGAGGAAGGCAAAAAGAAAACCCTAGTACAATTTGCTTCAACAGGTGAAACAAATGACCTCCTGATTCCATGAGGCAATTGGATGTTCCCTGGAACAACAGTCACTGTTATTTTTACTTTAAAGCCTTAAAACCCAGTTATATTCTGTGGTTCTATAAAAACATCCAGCTTTTTCTTAAAGCATTCTATAGTAGTTGCTGAAACTAGTTCCTGAGGAAGCCGATTCCACATTTTCACAGACTTTACAGTGAAGAATCCCTTCCTTATCTGGAGCTTAAACTTCTTATCCTCCAGACCCAAAGAGTGCCCTCTTATCCTTTTAATGATCTCAAAGTGAATAATGGGGAAGAGAGTTCTCTATATGGACCATTTATACAGGGTGGTCATATCCCCCCTTAAACGTCTCTTCTCAAGGGAGAATAGATTCAGTTCAGCGAATCTCTCCTCATAGCTGAGCTCCTCCATTCCTTTTAATAATTTAGTTTCCCTTCTCTGCACTCTCTCCAATTCGACAATGTCCTTTTTGTGAACTGGTGCCCAAAACTGCATATTCCAGATGTGGTCTGACTAATGCTTTGTACAGGGGCAGGATAATGTCTCCATCTCTGCAGTGTATTCCTTTTTTAATACAAGAAAGTACTTTACTAGCTTTAGATATTGCAGCTTGGCATTGCATGCTGGTATTAGGTCTATGATCTACCAGAACCCCCAGATCCTTTTCCATTTCTCACCTCCCCAAATGAATACGCCCTAGACAGTATGAAGCATGCATGTTGTTAGCTCCCAAGTGCATAATTTTACATTTATCTATATTAAATGTCGTTTGCTCAAACAGTACATCCAGGTCTGCTTGTAGATTATAGACATCCTGTATGGACTTTATTCCATTACATAGTTTGGTGTCATCTGCAAACACAGAAATGGTACTTTTAATCCAAAACTCTATATAATTTATGAAGATGTTAAATAGTAAAGGTCCCAACACTGAACCCTGGGGTACACCACTAATAAACTTAGACCATTCAGAGTATGCATCAATAATTACAACTCTATGGATGTGGTCTTTAAGCCAGTTCTCTATTAATTTACAGATTGACTTTTATAAACCCATCAACCCTAACTTGCATATTAACCGTCTGTGGGGTACAGTGTCAAATGCTTTAGCAAAGTCCAAGTACACTATATCAACTGCTATTCCACTGTCTACCTGTTTACTTACTTCCTCATAAAAAGTACATTTTTCTCATCAAGAGTAAATTTGTTTGACAACTTCTGTCTTTCTTGAAGCCATGCTGACTATCACTTATAATATTATTTTCTAGCAGAAACACCTCTATGTGGCTCTTTATCAAACTCTCTAAGACCTTTTCAACTATGGACGTTAAACTAACACGTCTGTAGTTACCTGGTAATGACTTTGCTCCCCTTTTAAATATAGGAACCACATTGGCCTTACGCCAATCCATCGGTACCTTGCCAGTGACTAACGAGTGTCTAAACATAATTTGAGAATAGAAATAATAGCTTTGAAATAACTGAGCTCAGCTCTTTGAGGACACGTGGATGTAATCCATTAGGTCCTGGTGCTTCGACAACCTTAATTTTTCCCAGCTGTTTCTCAGTCATATCAATTCTGAGCCATTGTGACTCATTTAAGGCAGTGACATTGCTATTATAAATTTGGACTTGAGCTCTGCCATTTTCCTTCGTGTACACAGAGCTAAAAAGTTTTAGTAAATCTGCTTTGTCTTTATCCCCAGTTACCAACCCAGAGACATCCTTTAAGGGGCCTAAATGCTCAGATCTGATCTTTTTGCTATTAATATATTTGAAAATTTTTTGGCGCCACCAAATACACCAAATAACCACGTTATTTGAATTCATTTTTTTTTATAACAATCTGAAGCGAAGGCAGAGATTAGTACATAAAATGTGCATACATTCCTACTCAAAAGATAAAATAAAATTATCACCAGGTCCAATTCAGGTACTTATACTGTTTTCCTCCAAAAAAAAACATTTAATGACATATTGATTACAGAGCTTTATTTATAGATTTTTTTTCTTTTTTCTTTAGGGATCCTTTCCAATACACCATGATTTGCAGAACATGTAACTGTAGTATATTAGTTCTATAAGTGAGAGAACATCTTACAGTAACCATCAGTGGATCAAAGTCTAAATAGGATTAATCATGAGATATCTGCTTTGTACTACATTTCTGATATTAATAGTTTATTATCTACAGAACGACCTTCTGAGAGGTGCCCTAGGTTTGTTCAAAGTGATTACATATTACCCAAAGGTATTTATATGAATCTCTTTGTTCTGCATTGAATTTCAAAGAAAGCATGATGAACATTTCTCACTGAACTACTGAAGAGATAAAGTTACATTAAAACCCTCCCACCAGTGCATCTGTCCAAGTCAAACCTATTTTCCAATCTTGTAGTTTAATATTAACAAAATGCTGGGAAAAAAACTAAAATCAATAAGAAGTCACACAACCAAGAACAATGCTGGCTTTTTTTTCTTAAGCAATTACGAAGAAAGGTTCAAGGCTAATAAATGAGAAATACTCTGAGATAACTTGATTGGTGCCATAAAAAATAAAAGGGTCATGCTCTACAGTTTATTTTGACATGTGAGTGCTGGTGACTCAACCCAACCAATACTGCAGTGGAAATTTCCTAGTACACACTATTCAACATGCACGAATAACTTTTTCACTGCTCCCACTCCCCATGTCCTCCTCCTGTTTTTGTTTTTACTTTTTAAATATAGTTAAATTTAAACTTAAAAACTGTTTTAACTAGTATGTAGCCATGAAAATCAGATATAACAAATAGGGCTAATTGGTTTTCATATGCCAAGGGTTGTTAAGGCTGTCCAAGTTCTTTCTGATGTAAAATTGTCCTGCCACTGGACAAAGCTCACTTTAGAAATTAAGAGACTGCACATGATACATTTGTGTACAATTAGAAATTTAAAATAAGGGTGAATTGCCTTAAATGTACTAGAAATAAAATATACAGACAGGTGATATAGTAAAAGATTTAAAAGACTGCAGGTGACACAGCAGTGTAAAATAGGTCAACAGCAGGACACTTTGAAATAGTAAAGCTAGGCCTAAATGTACAAGACATAAGAGCACTGACTGAGGCTTTACTACATGAACATTTACCAGGGGAGCTTATTTAGTGTAACATTTAGCCACCCAAAGGACATCCCAATGATTTCTGCTGCAGGCCACACCTTTCTTTTTACCTGCATATTTATAGGTATTAAACCTATACCAGACTGGAAAAACACTGAATTTATGATAACTCTGGTTGCTGGATTGTATGCTCCCAGAATGCTTTCAGAACTATGAATTTGAAACCAGCATTAAGATAATGACTTTCTCTCTGGCTTTAAATTGCTGACTAAATTGCTTGCTTCTAATATTCAGAAGTACCAAGTTCAAAGACAGCAAAAGCTGCTAAAATTTTCTGAAGTGTGTTCAGCAACAGCAGACCTCATATTTCTTTAAAACAGGTTTTCTTTAAAGCACTGGATAACAGCCTATAGGAACCAAGAAGACTGGTGTTGAAGGTCATTCTGGCACATCGTAGGGACACAGTGCTCGAGCCCGGGAAGTAAGTTTTGAAATAAGAGCTACTTTTTTTGCTTTTAAAAGTTTGGTCAACATTTGTTAGCAATATAACATACATGTCTTAACTAGTCTTTTTTTATTAGTGCTACATTGTAAAAAAAATTGCAAGCAGGCAGCTTGTTATAATAAACCTCACTGTTCACAATTATTGGGGGGATTTACATGTCCATAGCATAGGAGACACCATCTTCAACCCAGTGCTGTTCCAGGTTAAGCTATCTTGATTGGCCATTCCAGACTGGATTAATTCACACATGCTATCAGACTGAGGTATGCTAAGGGACATAGCATATATGTGCACGTGTAGCTCACAGTGCATTTCAGAAAAGACTGCAAACAGCAGGTATGTTTTATTGCAGAAAGGACATTACATGACCTATCTGCAATAAACAACATGCCAGCTCCTTTTTGTTAATATATAGTTCCACTTCAGCTGTACTGGACCAAACCAGTTTACACTAAATCCTAAATTTTAGTTGGTAATTGTCCCCAGTAATTCCTTGTTTAATAAAACTGATTGGGAGAGGGAGGAGCAGCACTAACAGCCAGTCAGGTGTGCTGTAGAGCACATGTGCTGACAAAGAACAGGATGGCACAAGGAGAAAGCAAGATGAGGGGAGAACGGAGCACTGCTACTCCCTTGCTTTCCAATCACAATCTGAGGGCAAGGACATAACAAAGCAGTGTTCAATATCTCTAGTAAATTTAAAACTATAAAAAAATTAAATCACAAGCATAGTTATTCTGTCTGAAAGGGGAAAATAAATACAAATCTTTTGCTAGGTACACCAATTCCCATATAAATGCTGATTTTTTATAATTAGCTGTTTATAATTAGCACATCAGTGTTCCAATAGTGATTGCAAGTTGTTTCCATCAGAGATGGAATTATGTCTTGATCATATGTGTACATTGCTAATTTAACCTTCACTGCAATGACATGAGTGTTTCAATGTTAGCTGTAGCAAAGGACTTTGATATAACTGTCACTATACAGGTTTCTGTTCTCAAATCAAAATCTAGCTTTATTTGAAAAACATTAGATCTAGCTGTAGAACTGATCTCAGTATATTTGTTCATTGAATTTGAAATGGCAGTTAGTCTTTGTTCCAAAACTACTCTTGATCTTATAAGTGACCAAATGCATGTTCAAAATATTCAAAATAGTTGAAATTGCCTGAAAATCTCTACATGTAGGATTAAACAATTATGTAAATGTTGACAGTGAACATTGCCCTCAGTCTGTTACCATCTTTATGCATTTTGTTATATGTTGTATGTTTTGTTAATATGTATTTGATGAACGCAAAAAAAGTAATACCTGTTGATCTTGCCAAAAATTTTGTCAGCTAAACACGTCCTGTGTGCTCAGTCTGTGGTGAATTATTTTAAGTGTTCACAGACATCTCTGAAGATTTATTTATTTCATTTCCTTTATTTTATTATAGTAAGTGTTGTCTTCCTAGGACAAGAATTGTGTTACTGGCAGAATCATCCAGGAATACACACAATTAGAAAAATAATCTTGCATTTCGTTTTTGTATTTAGAAATACTTTAAATGCAGGATCTGATGAACTTCACAAAAAACTAAATATAAATTGAAATCAGCAATCTACAATGCTTTCCTGGCATTTATCTCTTGGACAAGCATGTTCTCTATAATTGAGAATATGAAATACTTTCTCTTGGTATGGTTACCAAGCACTAAATTGAACAAGGTGATGTCAAAGCAGACTAAAACTGTTCACGCTAATGAACTATAGAATCTAAATTCAGGAAATGCATCGTTACAGCCTTCTAAGGTTGACAGACATGGGCACCTGGACCCTTGGGGTCCTAGGACCATGTGACTAGAAATGGAAATAGTAGCAAATGTAACAAATTTCTGTAGTTAATTAAGTGTATACATGTAGCCAACAATATCAGGATAACATGAGGAAGCCACAGAAGCCAAAGAGGAAGCCACAGAAGAATCAGAACACACAAATGCATAAAGTTACTTTATTTTCAATATACATTTAATTTTGAAAAATATAAATGCTAAAATATTTTCATTCTTTTGATTCCATAAAAGACACAATAGAAAGCTTGAAAAATTGTAAAATACTATCCTGTCGTTATCATTAATTGTTACAGGTAAAATCACTACAGCCTGTGCTGCTTTCTTCATCTGCTCCATGTTTGATCATATTTCATTACATACAAAACTCATCATGTCTAACAAAAGACATATAGGCCATTTCAAGGATTCATGAGAGTACAAAAGTGCAGATCAATCCCCTCCCTCTTTCACCTCATTTCTCTCCTGAAATAATACCAATACTACGTAAATTAGCCACGTTTATGGCTATAAATTAGAACAGTTGTGTTAACACTATTTCAGCAATGTAGGTCTGGGACAAAAACCTCATTGATATTGAAAGGTCTGAAAGGAAACAGAATGACTGTAGTTCTATGTATAGACATTGAATATCCTTCACTCAGTCAAAAGGTTCAATCAAAACCTTTTTTTTTTTGTTTTGGATCTGTCATGCATTAATACTTCTGTCAATTTGGCATTACTGCTAATTGTAGATTAGGGAAGTCGTTGGAATATTTATTTTATAAAGGTTGACTGGGTAAATATGCAAAGATATGACAACAAAGGGTAGGGCAATATTTTCAAAACTGATGTAGCATTACCATTACAAAGCAAGGCTGTCACAATGCAAAACACCTATAGGAAAAAAATCAATTGGAAGCAGATACTCCCCATGTCATGTGTCACACCCTGGCTCTAGTACATGACATATCTGATACTGTACCCAAGGACTTTTATATTCACATGTGTTTTTTTTTCTGTAAGGACACCGCAGATCAAATAGCATCACTTAGAAAGAAAACAAAATGGAGGCCTAACTGCCTTGGTTGGCGTTACAAAAACCCAACTAGAGTTCCTAACTACAAATGGCACTTTCAATAAAGTGGAGTAAAAAGCAATGATAACTTGCAAACTTTATTAATCCCTTTTTTTTCTTTAAGCCAGATAATTAATCATTTCTGGCTGGATACCTTTCATAACTGCACACTTGCCTGCTAGCCTTCCTTTCTGACTTGTAGTGGTAGAAAGAGAAAGTAACCTAACACATGACAAAAGGACATTGCTCCCCTTTTAGCCCAGAGTTCTCTGCAGCCTTATGCAGAAAACATTCTGAAGGCTCCACACCACAGGTCTGCATTTTATGAAAGATCCATCAAAAGCAGGTGCACTTTGGAGTACCTAATGGTAATGTTGTCCAAAAACCTCTATGGCTAAAAATGTCTACCTCAGTTTAATCATTGCTGACAAATGTAAAAAGAAAGTCATACTTTATACATCAGAAAAATTTTAGTAGAAGAGTATTTTTCTGAAATAGATACTGCGAGCAAGATATAAAATCTAGCAATAAATAAGCATAGAAGTTTTTTAACCCTCTTTAACTAGGAAAAAGGATGTACATTTGTGTTTTTGTCTTATGTTTAAAGGAAACCCTTACCATGAAAAACTGTTGATCTTCTTCTAAAACTGCTAATTAGTTGTCTGTCTGGCCACAGTACTTGAGCATGTAAGCAGGATGCATGATAGTGAAGTATTGGTCTTCATGCTTGTTCAAACCATGGCTTTCTATTTCTCAGATTACAGGCTTTCTTTAAGTAGATTAGAGGGCAGTATAGAAGACTATCCCCTTTTTTGTGCAAAACATTTCTTTTTAGAGTAGATAACAAGATAGAGGAATTGAGAAAAAATACATTGGTGTCCCATACCTACCTATAATGTTAACATCAAAACTGTAGCTCACATTGCTTTTCAGTTTTAAATATTATGATATTAAATCAAATCAGCAGTTAATTTCAAGTACAAGAAACATTTGACTTTAATATTGGAAGACTTAAGATATAAAAACAATGGACAAATTTTGTTAGTGTCCCTGTTCAGTTTGCCTATTTTTTTTTTTTTTTTCTGTGTGTGATAAAGAAACGGAAAGCTATTGAGAATATGAGACACCCCCCCCCCTAAAAAAACAAAGAAAACATTTTTACTTTGTATAAAATTAACTCAAAATACCTAAAAATAAAAGAGTTTGTCTGATTTTTCAATGGCAGTGGTTTTAATAAGTACTGTGCCAATAAAATCACTATCATGTACAAAGCTTGATCTATTCTAATTAAAATATGACATGATAAAATATAATGTGGCTATATTATTTAATCAGGAAATTTAGAAAATGATCTATACTGTATGCCAATAGGGGGACTGAATGTCAGGCAGCATAATATACAACATTTTTAGGGGGGTAAAATTGTTCTCCTCATGTGACACTATTGTGACCATATTTGTCCTTAAGAGGTCAAAGGTGGGCCAAGAAAAGCCTCCTTTTCTATATGACACACATAAGCATTGTATAGAAACATATTAACTAATAAAAAAGAATGTGTTAAAGAAGTTGCATAAATACCAAAAAATATAATAATAATTACAGTTTAAAAAAATCAAAATTTCTAGGTTTTAATTGATCCCTGTTACCAGTCATGATTAATTATTGCCTAGGTACTCCTATCATACATCTCACACCGCATAAAATAATGGATTATAGGCAAACCCCGCCTCCCTCATGACATCATTAAAAAAAATTATCTACCTCTGAAATTACTTTGTTTGATCTCTTTAGTATAAAGTACAAAATTTTTTAGAGTTTGTCAAGTCCTAAGTACGGAGATTTGTGTTATAAATCACATTGTGTACAACACATTTATACAGAAAAAAAGTTCAGTTTGCTACAAATAGGAGGTAGAACTACTTTAAACTATATGTTTCCTGCTGCAGGAAAAAAAAAATTCATTTTTTTACAGTAATTAAAAAAAGTTAAAAAAATTAACAATATATAAGTTGAAGGTTAGGCCCCATAATTTATAGTGAAGCTAGAATATATTAAATAATCTCCAGTAAATATGTACTCTATTTAAAAGTAGGATGCATAGCATTGGGGCTTATTACCTTATGGCAATTGGTTTTATACTATTGAAACATTAGCAAGTCAAGTACCAGTATATGTTTCTTGTTGATTAATACTATAGTTTTGCTCGGTCATGGAACTGCAAGCTGCTCTAGGATATGCAGTGCATATGCTGATCATTCTACAGTATATTGCATAGTTGCACCAATAAAAAAGAAGCTCTGCATTTAGAGCAATACATGTGTGAGAATTTCCCCAGGCATTGTGCAATAAACAGATTATGAATTTTCTGGGGAGACATGGTGTGAAGGCAATGACTTATTTTCACCAGAAATCAGCAGGATTAGTACAGCAGTCTGTATGTACAGTTCACAGTGGAAGTGCTCCAGTCAGTACAAGCCGTTTTTAAATAACTGCTAAAATGAGTATCATATAATGTCACGTTAAAGGAGTGTTGATTTGTTGTTTGACTAGTGATGACACAAGCTCCGAAGAGAATGCAGAAAGTGGTTTGTTTGTAGTTTCACAATGTTGTCTCTGTTCCCCGGCTTCTCCAGAAGTAAGTGTCATCGTCTGGCTCAAGCTCTATTCTAATTTGAGGCACAAGTCGTATGGGAGTACTTGGTGAGCTGCAGAAACACATAATAGTATAAGCTAATAGTGGAATATCATATTTATATTTTATATATCAAGCTAACAATGTAAAAACTTTACATATCAAAAGGTATACTATCTATAATTATTATTCCTATAACTATTACTTTAGGACCTATTACTTTCAGAGGCCTATACAACATACTATATAGCAGACCAAGCAGAAAAAATCACTATAAGTAGACCATGCTCTGTCCCTGTGCTTTTTAATAGGTCAGTAAAGGAAAATCATTCCTTATATTTGAATTTAAAGTAAGGTGGTTTGTTTTTTTTACACTTCCCCAGTTTTCTGTGCTCTGAGTTCTTTTTCTATTTGTATGCTTTGCCGTTTTCTCCCATAGATCATACTGAAGAAAATTGCAAAAGTTACTGAAGTCATTTTTTAAGAGAGCTGAAGGGGGTGCAGATGTTGGAATATGAGCATTCTCATGTAATTTGTCTTCAGTCTCTGACCACATTCTAAAGCACACCCCCAATCTCCAAACACTTTTATAGACATATTTTCAGTCTCTCTTCTCATCTCCGGATGCATGCCTGCAGTCAGACAGTTTACTGTACCAATACAATCACTAAATTCAGTGTGGCACTAAGGTGACAATGTTATGCCTAAGCCCTCCTATATATAGTGGTTGACTAGTATCCAGCTTTGCAACTAGTTATTTAACCTAATTTCTGCAGCTGCGGTTGTGAAAATTCATAAATTTAAAGATCACAGAAGGTCATATATTTACAGAGAATCCAATTGATTCGACTTGCACCAAACCAATAACTTACTGCAGGCAATACTTATTCTTTTATGCTGTTGGGCCCCACAAAAGCCCACTAAGTCTGACAGAACCTTTTAGGACTCTATCTCTTTGGCCTAGTTGTTGCACTTAAAGACTAGGATATAAAGGACTTGATATTGGGTGCAGATTCCCACTAATGAAGGGTAGGCTCCGGAGCGGCTGAAAAATGAATAAATGATCTGGTGGTTCTAATGGCCATTTATCAACCATCTCCAACCATCTATATTTCCAGAAAACCACAAGCCAGATATTACCTATAGCATCACTACTGTATACGGGTAGTTCAGGAGAGGTAGCTTCTCCACACCTGTTTGTATGAACTATGGCTGAAAAAGTCATATTTGATCTTCTCATGGGGTTTTACATCTACACTGCAAATCAATTATGCTGGTAAACTCTAGCTGTTATTTAGTGTTTAAACGCTAGGATAAATATATTGTTGCCCACTTCCAATTAACCCACTAGCTGATTCAGGTTTTTATTAGCATGGTCATTTCATAATCCTATTTACTCACATTTTTCTGTGGATTATGCCCCTATTATTTGATTGATGTTTGCTGTGATTATAATAATATAATGCAAAGCCACTATATGTATATTACATGATACAATCAATGCAAACAAAGGTAAATGTATTCTTCATTTCCATTCACACAAATAATTTTAAATGTTTGTTTTCAGTGTGCAGTCAATATAGTATGCCTAGCACAAGATTTGTTTATGTTTATATCAATATTTTGGCCAGGTCATACCTCAATAAAAGCAAGCAACATTCATGTTTCTAATGCTAGACACACACTGTATGATATTTCTAACTGATTCTACATACGATTTAAAATTAACAGAAAGGGGTCAGTCATTGCAAAATTAACATTCTTGCAGCATAGAGATGTGTGATGCAGCAACAATTATTTACTGGCCAGTAACAGGAAGAGTTAAGGGCTAGTTATATAATTCTGACTTAGGTTACAGGTTAGATTGTAAATCAGAAAGCAATATATTTATTTTTGGTATGATAAATTCTTTGTTTAGGTGTGAATCTATGCCAAAAAATGATCCCAGAATCATAATTTTTGGTGAAGAAACTCCAGTACCCAAAACAATCACACAAAAGACAAAAAACTGAGACATTTTAAAATGCTATTTACATGTATTTTTTTTTTTTTTTACACAAATAGGTAAAATGGATGAAGAAAGACACAAAAGTGAGACAACCAAAGGAGCCCTTTCAATTTTTTATGAAATTTGCTTGCATGTACATACATTTATGCATGCGGTGTCAGTACTGTTATTTCAGCACAGCAACCAATTATTTTGTTAGGACATATTTGAAGTACAATACTATTCAACACTTTTTTTCCACAGAGGAGAAAAAAATTAATCCCCTAGTTTGAAAGAAAATAGTCAGGTCTTACATGCACAATACAACAGAATCCTTACCTTTGTTTGTGTGACTGGAGAAATGGAAGTCTTTCAGCATGATGTGTGTCGTTCAAGGAATGTAAATGGCTTTTCTCCTGCTTGACATAGACAAATAAATAGGTACAAAATTGTAAGTTGATTTTACAAAAAAATGCAATGTAATGATAAACACCATTACAAGTAAAATCAGGACACTATGCAATCAGGCAAATATTGCAGACTATTGGCCATTTTCCAAAGATTAGGCAGCATGTCTACCCTAAAATGTTTAGACTTTATGGTTTTAAAATAAATAAAAGGTATCCACTAGACGAAAACTAAATAACGCCAGTAGTTTAAGAGCAGGAGGTAGACCTATGGCTGGAACAAGCGTACCTGTGTGGCTCCCAGCCATTCACACCGCAGCAATGCTTATTAAAAAAACAACATTTGCAGATTTGACAGCAGGCAAGAGGAAGAGGTATTACAGGTACAGGCTGCTGTAGGAAGTTGCTGCATGTAATATCTCTCCCGAGGGAGCAATTCAACTAGGAAGCTGTAACTGTACTGAAATCTCACTTATTTCAACACATATAAAACATCTAAATATAATACATCAGAAAGTAAGTAGTATAAAAATGGAACTAATATATGCATTGAATTACAGATTCAGTATTAAACAAGTATTTGCATTAAACCAAACCAAAGGATTTACTGTAAACTGTTGGATTCGAACACAGGCATCTCATAAATTTGTACATAACAGCCAATCTGAAAGCTCGTGGCTTCTTCTTATCTTGTTTTATTATTCTAAACTTTAACATAGAGAACTGGTCCCTGCTAACATGAGAACCATAGTGTAAATAAGACATGTAACCTGGTTGTTACAGGCCAATTATTTTTCTGCTCACTGCAAAATTCTTTCAATGCATATAAGCTCATAACTCAACTAATACTTTAATCCCATCACAGATCTCCTCCTAATGTCCTTGTAATAAGGATGGAAACAACCAGCTTTCAGCAACATACAGAACTTTGTGTACAGATCACAAAAGTAAGACTTTACATTACGTACACATGCACAAAACATAATCAAAATCTAGTATATGGCATGATTGCAAATGAAAACATGGAGGTGATTTTTACACATAGACAGAACAAAATCGTTTATTGTTGAGAATGATGGTGATCCATGATAATTGAGATTTGTACCCAAGTGATAATGATTAGAGAGTCAAGAGGTTAAAGAGATTAAAACAATATTTTTTATAAAGTAAAATAGCAGGAAATAGAAGAACCAACTGACAGTTACTAACCATAAAGGATATTTAGAGAAAAAGCCCACCATACTATTTTAAGTATTTTTCTTCCTTTGTTTTATAAATCTTTGTAAATCGTACCATCGTAATGAATTTAAAAATGAGAAAGTAATTGTTATTGTTTACCATTTCTATGGATAGTTTATAAGTTTTTTTATATGTTTATTTATCAGCATAAGAGGGAAGCTATATTTTCTCATTATTGGTCTGATTTATTAAAGCTCTCCAAGTCTGGAGAGGATGCGCCTTACACAGTGAAGTAGGACAAGACAAACAATGATTGTTTTAGATTGTTATATGCTCTTACTGCACAATGGCCGTACAGAAAGGAAAGGGAAATACAAATCTTTCTGTTGCTTGATTTTTGCTGAAGTACACATAGCCACAAAAGAAAAATGAAATAATGGAGCTCAAATAACAGTGTACTAACTGAAACCTCTCTATAGTATAATAATGACATTTACACTGATGGTAACATTGTATTTTGGACTCTATGTGTATGAAGTAACTACCTGAAATGGCTACTATCTACTTAAAAAGAAGTTTACATGAAATTTTATTATTTTACATTTTAGGATAAAAAGAGAATGTAGGCAAGGATACACAGCACATATATCCAGGCAGTATAGTATAATATGTGCATTGATCTACTATACCATCTAGAATGCCAATACATATGGTTTCAGGCATAATAAATATAATGAAAACTTTGGGTATAAATATGCCCCAATTGTTATTCTGATCTAAAAATTGTATTCTTTTGAGACAAATTACAGTTCTGGGTTGTAATGCATGCCCCCCTCTAGTGAGCCCAATATGTAATATATTACAAAAGAATACTTGCTTATAGCCATAAGAAAGAAAACCACATATTTGTTTGTTAATTGTTAAAAGTAATGAATTAAAATGGTTAAAGAAAATATGGACACTCAAAGATGTAGGAGACTGAAAAAAGCTGAAGAAAAGATATTAGTGGAAAGAATGATTAGTATGTGAATGGAGGTGAGAGAGATTGGTAATTTTATTTTCACACGGGGCATGCAAGAAGTTACATCTACTCACTCTCACCGGGTTTGCTATCAGATAAGAATGGTTCTTGTTCCATGATGTCCATTGGAATTTTAATACTGGGGACATTTTCTGTATAAGGACTGTCAGACTGTGAAAGAAATGTGTACAAGTTCTTAGATCAAATATTGTTAATTGTGTGAAGACTACTCCTTTGTTGTAAAAATGGCATTGAAACAGACTCAAAGTCATTTATTTCAAAACACAACATCTCCGTTCCAAAGCATCTTAAAAGGTGAATCATACATTAGAGGTGAGCAAATATTTAGCATTCAGTCCCCTCTAGAAGGAAGACAGCCTATAGAGACAACGATTCAAAAAATTTTATGCAAACATCTTTATGTTTAAAAAATGTTTTATAACATTCATGATTCAAACACAAAGCTGATTTTTGTTTTCTTGTATTCCCATAGGTAAAGACTATCCAGTGTCATAGTAGTGCCTTTTTTTGTCAATATCTGCATCACATGGTATTTGAACCCTTGTTGCACCATTAAGCAGTTAAAAAATGCAAGTTAATAATATTAATTAATGAATGCAACCTGACTGCAATACAGTTATGAATTAGTGAGTTAAATTGGGCTTTAATTACCCGTTTTATTATTTTATGTGATGCCACTGACTAGAATAAAATATATGTGGTAATCCCATCATATAAGAGCCAAAATGGAGACTTGGAAGGTGGGTGTGGTGGGACTAACCTTAACATACAGTATATAGTAAAAAAAAAATACTTCTGGACCTTCAGTTTTCACTGAAGGTAGAATCCTATGCTTTATTGAGAATATGAATATTTTGAACAGCACAGGCAGGTTTTCCTTATAATAATTTAAAGCTAAATGAGAAACACAATAAAATAACAAAGTTGCCAACATGTATTATACCAGCATTGACATTTACATGTGGATTGTCTGTGGAGGAACAATCCTCTAACTAAAAGCATTCCATTATTCAATTTGATTGACCCAGGAGAAAGTACAAACACCAATATGATATTCAAATTTAAGCATTTGAAGCTTTCTTCGCCTGAAAAATCCCCTTATTCAGGCTTGTTGTATCTAATTTTACATTCAGCTGCTTCAGCTCCCAGAAATAGTGAACAAAAATAGTAAGGGTTACATAACATCAGCAAACTGCTATGAATAGGATACATATAAAAAGCAAAAAGCTTATACAAAGCAAATAATTGTTAAAACACAGAATATCACATGATCATGACATATTTAGTCAGTTGAACATTAGAATATTTGTATTGTATTTCCATTAAACCTCACTGAATTAAAATTCAACACTCACAAAAAAGTGAAATAATAGAACCAAACAAGCTAATAAAGTCATGTAAGGTCAGGCTGAACATGAAAGTTTACCAAGAGTAAGGTAACCTGCAGGTAAAATAATTTCAGCAACACAGCCTTGAAAATCCTTGTAAATTCAGAGATAGCAGGTGGCAGCCAGAGACAAGGTTCTAGGTGCCGTGATAATCTTTAAGTTATAGGTGGATGACCTTGTGTCTCACAGCAGTTTATGCACTGCTTTCAGATTATAAACTTTAACATAACTATTAAGTACAAGTTGCTAAAGAAACATGTAACATACAGGAATATATAAGCATATATCAGAACTTCCTATCTCTTCTTATCAATAGCCGTGGTTTTTGCCTGATATTCTCACAAGCAAGACATTGGATTTTACAGTAAAATGGCCATAAACCTACAATGTTCAATAACAGTTTTTATATGGTAGCTTTGTGTTATACCACAAATAAATACCGAGGTGTCCATGGCTGTCTCTGAAACAAATGCATATAATGACCTTGACTGTTAACAACTAAACTGTAACTTACTTGTACTTGGGTGTCTCATACTTCAAGTACACGTAAGTCCGTTAATTTAAACTTGATGATGAACACTTTAAAAACTCATAAAACTAATGTTGCAAAAATCACTGTAAAAATGTGCATTTTCTATTCTTTTTAGTTGTCACTTGATTTTTTGACACAATAGCATACTTCATTGCATTGTTTGAATAACTTTTGCCCTCAGCCACCAAATGCCAACTGGTGCACGGTGTCACACAGTGTGGTGTTCAGGAAGCTATGTGTTTCAAATCTAGGAGAACTGCACATTCACAGGGTATTGGAGCGCATGAACTGTAAACATTAAGAGGCACAAAGGGATGGAGTGCACTACAAGAATAAAGGAATATATTTCCTTCCACAAATCTAATGCAGAGCATGTAGTGCAAAGCCAATAATCATATTGGTATACTTATGAAGAACCAGGGAATAGTTGGTCTGCAAATGATGACTTCCTTAATTAAGCTATTTTTATAGTGCAGCCCTCCGAATTTAAGGGTTCCCAAAGCACTGTCAAAATTAATAGGGTGTGGGTGATGGTACTTTAAATTTAATTTAATGCAGAGTTAACTTGATATATATAATTCATGAAATAAATCATATTGAGTTAAAATGAATTTCTAGAAAAAAAAGTATTATCGTGTTGTATACCAGAGCAATTGTTTTCTGATTACCTAAATTTGCACATTTTATTAGTAGGCATGTGAGTATTTCAGTCTTGTAGACACAGATGTTTTGCTGTTGTATCTGAGGTTCTATGCAGAAGAATTAGCTATTTCCTTTATAATATACAATATAAATCCATTTGGTCAGTGCCCTTGTCTTCCAAAAACATAATTTTTTGGTATGGTGAATTTTAGTTTAAACAGTCCCTTGTGCAGTTTGCCCTATTCAATGCCTACAGAACCATAGAGCTTATCATTGTAAAATCATACATAACATAGAAAAAAAAATCTATTTTGCTAACGCATTATAATCATCAAACAACTATTCAACTCTTCTAAGTATGTGGCAAATGAGTACCTAAAAGACATTATTTTGCCAGTAAAGCTTTCAAGTGCCCAGCATTATGCCTCAGGAGAGCTTTTTAATGTATTGCTGACTGTCCAGAATGAAAGTGATTTAGGCACACATCTGGGATTACTGGGACTTTCAAAAACTCTCTGCTCATTGCCATTATTTTAGATATCATCTTATTTGTGCTGTAAAGAATATGAATGTGCCTGCTACAAAGTTGATTACATTTAAGACATAAAAGTATGTATAAATCTGAAAAAAATCTATGACGCATCCATTAAGTTAGATTATCCCATTTAATACTTTTATTAGCAAGCATGAGTTCATTACCTAGATGCAAACATTAAGATTATTTCTCATGCCTGACTATGGACAGACACACATACAAAGCTTAAATGTTAAGCTGGGATTAGAATACAAGGCATCAAAATGCCATTTCAGGGCTCATAATCATCCAAACAGTTGACATTGTCATTTTGAATTTTAGAATGGGTAATATGTTCATTGTAATGGACTGTGACATAACTTGCTACACATTTAGAAAGGGTGAAATAAAGGTGAACTGTTCAAGCTGTATTAAGTTCTCACATACAATGTTTGTTACCCAGTGGGAAATGGATGCACAATTGCCCTGCTACCAAGGTGAAAGAACAGTCAAATGCAATACCAGTAAATCAGTACAGTACTGACATTAGTAGTGTATCTAGATAAATTCCATCAACTAAACTAGTAAAATAATTACCATTCCATATATTTTCAGCATTGATATGGTTTCTATATTCATATCTTTTTAAACCTTTGAGGAAAAAAGTTAGAGAGTTATACTTACCTTACACCCATTTTTTGAAGTAGAGAAAACACTCCAGTCCATTGTAAGAGCGGACTTTGACAATATTTCAGCTGCTCTATATTCCTCCTGGTCAAGTCGGAAGAAGTGTGATATCACCCCTACCTAGGAGCCTCACAAAGAAGATATTTGTTCCTGTCAGTTCGGTCTTGTTTTTTGGTTCCTTTCTGCTTTTTAATTACTTAGACTGAGAAACCTGTATTAAACTTGGATTAAACTGTATTCAAATTTAGGAATAAAGAGAACACTGTATTATGCATCATGAATTAGGAAACTGCTATCTTACATCATCATTGTCACTGTCCACGCTTCCTTTCTTCTTCTTCTTTTTCTTCTCATCTTCCTTCTTTTTCTTGTCTTTTTCTGGGATGACATCATCAAGGAAGCTGAGGTCGTGCTGGGAGAAGAGGTAGTCCATGGCTTTCCTTACTGCTACAAGAGCAAGAATCTGCAAAAGCACAAGTGGATGATTGTAATTGGAGAAACAGTGGGCAGTTGGAAAAGATGTAAGCATTCTCCTGAAGACACAGACAATGATAAAAGAGTTGAGATTTACAGCTATTGTAAAAACACAAATCCATAGACAAAATCACCTTTTTTTTTAAATTCAAGCCACTTGTTTAATATAAAGTTGACTGAAAATCAATTAATTGCACTCACACATCACAATCAACGCACATTTGATTCTACAACATCAGTCAGAATGCAAATCGATTATTTAAATTTCACTCAATCTCTCAATTAATGAAAATAGGCATATGTGGTCATGCCCCTAAAAAATCTTGAACTGTCAGATGCCAGTATATTTCATAGCAATTTCTGACCTGATCAACTAGTTTGACTTTGATTCTACATTCAATATCAATTACTTTAGGCTGACCTAATTTAAAAGTTTAGAAACAATTTATGATCAGTATGGGAAATTTATTGAATACAGTATTCAATCCAATGGGCAAATTGTTCTGTGTATTGCCAGTCTCAGTATGTCTGTGCAAGCTTTCATTTATCCAAGTCATGGTTATGGCAATATTGATTAAATGGCTCATTTCAGAGAAGCCTTCCATCTACTGCTGTTTAAAAAGTCCCAAGTTTCCCTCACTTTCTGTCCGCTAAAATGCTGTCCAGCAGGTCTTTTAGTAACAAAAATATTACTAACTGAAAATGTGTAAATGGTATACTTAGTCTTTAGGTGACTAAAATAACCTGTGGCTATAATTATTTGTGATGACAGCATTAGGTTAGTAAATGGATGCTAATCGAAAACATTTAAATATTAACTTTATTTTATTGAGAAGGTGACGCTAACATGGGGTATAACAGTGTTTTATTGACTGAGGTTTATTCAACAAAGATAGCATAGCCTATCATTCTTATTTCTATTATTTTTCTTATTTCTAGACCATTCCAGATGCAATTTGTTGCTTCTCCATTTTCAACTATCTGTCCACTTCACCCAGTCCTCTTTGATTTACTTGTTATCCACTCCCCCACTCCATGTGATCCTGCCTTAACCCATTCCTAATCTCTAGCTACATTCCCCTTCTTCCATATGTCATCAAACTACTTTGTTTAAAAAGACCGACATGATTTCCTAACTCAAACACACTACTGGACACTCTTCAGTCTGGCTTTTAACCTGCACACTCAACTGAAACTGCTCTCTAAACATTGTCAAATTACCTTCCCAAAGCACAGTCACAAGGGGACCTGTCTCTTCTTCTTTTCCTAGATTTCTATGATTTTGACTCTGTTGACCTCCCTCCTCTACTTCAAATCCTACACTCTATCTGTCCTCTACTGGTTCATTAATGTAACCAACTGGATGTTGCAAACCACTTTTAAACCTGAAACTTACCTTAGAAAAACAAAGTAAAACGAAACTAATTACCCCCTTATCCCTTACTATCTTTTTAAATAACAGGCATTCTTGGTGTCACCTTTGGCTCTGAATTTTCCTTTACTCCGTAAATCTGGAGCACACAACCGGTCCTGCCATATCCACCTGTGGAATATTTCTAGAATATTCCTGTTCCTATCACCAGGGACCATCAAATTCCTACATGCCCATATTAACTCTTGCCTCAACTATTGCACCAACTTTTTTTATCTATATTCCACTAACCGAACACTTTCCTGTACAACCTATCACTAAAATTAAGTCTACACGTATATATTTTAACTCCTTATCTGCTACCCCTCTCCGCAAATCTCTGCAATGACTTCCAGTTTCCTTTGGAGTTAAATTCAAGCTGCTGTGCTTTGTTTTGTTTTTTGTTTTTAAACACTCCACAATTCTTGTCCTGTTTAAATTTCTGACCTTATACAAAAATCTTTACACCACTAACATCTCTCTCTGCCACTTCAATGACCTATCAATGACTTCCTCTCTCATAAGCTCCTACTACGCATGGCTTCAAGATTTTTTTTTTCCTCTGGATTTCCCTACCTCAACCCATGAGGCTTGCTGCTACCTTTACCACCTTTATACAAACACTCAAAACCCACCTCTGCCCATCTTCCTCTACGTATAACCATCATGTATTAGAATTATTTCATCAACCTACTGTATACTAGGCTCCACCACCTGGGTTTGTAAGTACAATTGGGCAGGGTCCTCTTCTCCTCCTGTTATATAGTTTGTATATATTATATATATAGAATGGTTGACCACCCTCTTCTACACCAAACCCTACACTCTATCAGTATTGGTGGCACTGCCCTTTCTTGATTTATTGACCTAACGGACTGCACATTACAATCCTCTGACACGGAGCACAATTGGTTTATTGGCTAGCACTCTCACTTTGCAGCACTAGGTCACAGGTTTTAATCTAGGCCAGCACACTATCTAAAAGAAGTTTGTATTTTCTCCCCATGTTTGGCTGGATTTCCTCCGGACATTCCAGTTTCCTCCCACATCGCAAAAACATGCAGTTATTTGGCTTCCCCTCAAAATTGGCCTTAGACCGTCTTAATGACATATGACTATAGAAGGGGCCCTACATTGTGAGCCCTTTTAAGGGACAGGTAATGATATAACAATGGAGTTTGTAAAGTGCTGGGTAATATGTTGGTGCTATATAAATACAAGTATTTAAAACAAGAATATACAGGTTCCAGCCTCTTTTATAATTAGTTCTTCTATATACAAAATATATCTAATAATAAAAATAAAATGAACCTTATCATTACCATAATCCTAATCAATACTATTATTTTCCAGTGCTCACAGGTACCTCAAAATATTATAATATAAAGTTTGTGAAAACTGACATGCTCAAAAGTTACTCCTACTTTATCTAAAAACATAAAACTTTTTTCAAGGTAACAATTCAAAGAAATTGTTCTTTGCAGTTTGACATGCTTTGATGCTTTAACGTTATATCTTTTACATGAACTCACCATTACAGGGAATATAATAGCTGCCACTGTAGATTTTAGAATCCAGAGAAGTGCCAGACATAAGATCTGAATGAAAGTAAAGAGATGCACCCTGCGTAGAGGAACATGGCGTAAATAAATGAAGTCTGGCTGGTGCTTGGCTGGCATCAAAAGAAGCTTCAGGCGGTCCATGAACTACAGTAAATGGAGAGAAAAATAGAAAAGAATGTTATAAAAAATATGACCCTCTGAGCAAGGGACGGAAGGTATAACAGTGCAGGGTAGTAGCTCTTTCTAATTTTTTTTTTTTTGGTCACAGCAAGATCCTACATCAGCAACTTGATGTCCTTCTAACAGACTTAAAATGTCTTCAACTTCTTTTTATTGCAGTTCTCACCTCCACCCCAAAAAATACATGCTTTTACCAAGAAAGCAATGAGATGTTTTCCTAACCTCTGTGGAGATCAAGTATTTTACATTGTAATGTTTTTGATGAATTAAAAGTGTGAAAAAGGATTATAGTAAAATTCAGGATCTGCTTCTGGTAATTACATACTAGTGAAAGAATAGTTGTTTTTGTTATTCTGAATTTATATTCAAGACAATATTAAAATAAACCTTAGGAAAAGTAAAGGTCTACTAGATACAAGCCAATCCACTATCAATTTTGAGATTTTTTCAGATCAGTAATCAAATGGTTGAAAGCCCAAAAAACATTGCACATATCATTCACAGGTAGATTTTATGTATCTTTCAGATTCCCCCAGTTTTGATCATTTTATTGAATTTAAAATTGAAATAAAAAAATCTTCCAATGTGTAAGAGCCTTTAAATAGGCCTTTTCGAGGTCTCCTCATCAAAAAGCATATCTGGCATATTCAGTGATCTGTACATGAATGATTTGTGAAATAGATAGAAACCTTTTTCTAAAAACATAATAAAACAGTTGTGTTTAAGCCAATTTACTTTTGTTGCAGTCCATAGATGCCTAAGAACATTCATTGGATGCACCCTCCTCATCACCCTGTTTTACACTTGTGCAGCTAGAGCTAACAGAAGACACAGGAGGCTACACAACTTCTTTTGACCACTCTGAGTATGAGATTTCTGAATTCCACTTAAATGGTGGAAAGACAATAAACATGCATACTACATGGTGGGAGTGTATAAAATGGACACTAGTTACAAAATGTTACCAACGCCATACCTGTACTCCGTTGAGTGAAGCCACACCCATGTATAAGAAGACGCCATACAGGACAGGCATGGGAATGAACTAGAAAATATGACATGCATAAAAGTTAGATCAATTTATTAACCTGCTAAGTTCAAGACCTTAACCATTTTCAAAATAATAATTGGATTTTTTTAGTAGTGACGGCATAAAACCCTGGTTTTTACTGTTGTCTCCCATAACTTTATGTCCCTAAAATTACAACATTCTTTGGTTACAAAGTGATGGGAAATCTCCATGTTTTTGGGATACCATTTTCACTCACTGTCTGTCCTGGTGACAGACACAGCCTTGTCACAAAAAGTTTAATTATGATCTAATATAATCAGAAAAAAAATATTTATGACATCAACATTTTCATTGCCAAATAAAAGAAATGGACAGTCATTGTTATATCTTATGGTTATCTTATGGCCAATAGACTCAAAATGTGTGGTAAACAATCTTAGCAAAAAAACTCCAAAACATCTAGTTGGATATTTCTTATTTTCTTTTGTGCCCTGTTATATATAACATAATGATCTATGCAGCATCTCCTATCATTAGCTGAACAATAAGCATGTCACGTCAGGTGACAAAATGACTTCGATCACATCACATTTAATGATCACAAGAACTATTCCTATTCCACACCATATATGCTTTACTTGTATATGCAAATTGTGTTTTTTTCCTGAATAGGCATATTTTCTATTGCAACCTTTGGGAGCCTTAATATGAGCAAAATCTTGTAAACTTTTGTGAAATGGTGTCTAGAATAAAAAGAAAAAGTCACTAGAATTCCTCTTTAAAAAGATAATTAAAATGTGTCCTTTGATCCGCAAGTTCTAATTTCTGTGGCATCTCATTAGTGTTCTCTGTGTTCTGTGAGATCACTAACTCCCAAGTGCAGCAGAAATTACTTTTCACAATAAGTTAATTAAGCCTCTTGCCAAATCCCCAAGATCTTGGCAACAAAACTGTATAGAACACGTCAGGTACATTTAATTACATTATTTGCATTATACTAGGCCATTATACTATGCCAGATTTTTTTTTTACTATTTTTTACTAATACATACGTTCATTATGTATGGCAGTTTAAAATGATTTTTTAAAATCTCCAAAAGGCTGCTCTGAGACTGTGGTGTAGTAAAATATTGCAATCTCTGGGTATACCATTAGATGGCAGTGTCAGATCATTTACAGCTCCCTATGTGAACGCAATACAGTAATATAGTGATTTGCCATTACCATTATACTCTTAGTTATTTAATTTGTCATTTAATTTGAAAAGTCTTTTTTAAAAGAAACACAAAACATTTTACAGTAAAGACACAAACGCAATCACAATAAAGAATTAGACAACTACAAAACTTGTTCACCAAAATCTTAACACTCACCTAATCTATGCAATTAAACCTCTAAAACATTTATGATTTGTGTTAAATCATCAAAACATTTATACTTCGGTTATGGATAGAATGGGAAGAATATGAACATTTTTATATTATTGTATCATAAGGTTTTTAAAAGTAGTTTGGGGCTATGTTAGGGCCAGGTCAGCTGGGCAGTTCTGATGCTGGCAAGCTATAACTAGAGGCAGAATAACCCGGGAGAGTCTTTCATTTAACCTTGATTACTGAGAATGCTGCAGGGTCTCATTTACTGGTGGGGAAACAGTAAAAAAAAAGCAATGCTACACTGGTAGACCATAAAAAGAGGAACTCCCCACCAAAAGGTAAATGATCTGGAGTGTTGTCACCAGCAACATGATCATCCAATGTGCCTTAAGGAAAAGAGTTTACTATTAGATGGAAAGGTAAGATCCTCTGCAAGTTTTTTTAGTTGTATATCTGTGCTCTGTGGCCATTTTCTCTCACTTTCTCACAAAGTGACAATGATGTCATCAGCACAGGAAGTAAAATTACATTTCTTTTATGGGACTGGATGCTTTGCTGCAGTGTGATGGAGTTAGGTTCCCATGTAGATGGGAAAACAACTGCAAAAAAACACATAGAAGGCAGCACATGGACAGAGGGAGCCATAACATTCAGTGTGGGAATATTGGAGATACCATCATGATTGTAATGATGCCCTGTGCAATCACATCAGTATCTCAGGGTAAATGTTGACAAAATGTTCAGTTGCAGAACTAGTTCATCTAAAAAGTGATGTAAACCTAAAATGACATACATCTGTATCACATGCCTCTTGAATATTTGATATATTTACAACAAAAATCATCAGGACATTTGGCCTACAATGCAACTACTTGAAGAATGTAACATTTGGAGCCATTACAACATTGAAAAATACAATATATAATAGAAACACACTGATCACTTTGGGTAAATCAACCTCCCTCACTGAGAAGGCAAATAGAGCTGGAACAGAGAGTCCTTAATACTTTCAACAATGAACTGGGAACAAAAACATAGGTATCTGGTAGTACAGATTCCAATAACTTGTTACATGCCACTGGAGCGATACCACATACTTGGCTATTGTTTGTTCAGCAGTTTAATGAAAGGTCATATATCTCCAGGCATGGGTGGGCAAAATCCCCAGCTCCAATTATGTTAACCCGGCTACCTCTTTTATTAAGCTATCCCATTTCCTCTTCTTTTAGTTATAATGCACATTTTATACCAGTTACTGGGAATACTGCAAACAAAACAAGTTGTAGTTTAAAATAACTTTGATTTATCTTATCTAGTCCAAAAGTGAGGTTTCCCTTAATATATCTTAGTTAAAATTATGTTTAGGCATCTGTATATGCTTTTATAATATTTGTCAAAATGGAAAGGCAGAATTGCCAGACATTAATATATTGTAACTATCTGCAAAAAAAGTCTGAAAAATGACAGATATATAGTTACCTTTAATATGGGTGCCATGAAGACAGATATACCAGTCAGTATGAACACCATAATACCTGTAAGTCGCTGCTCCCTGTAACAAACATCACATGGTTAACACTCTGGTCTTCATAATTCCATGACATAACATAAAATATTAGTTTATTAAAAAATATAGACAAAACTTTGTTTTAAATTTTGGGCAGTGTGGGTAAGGACTTGAACCTTTGTCACGCTTTTTTCATGCTTATGCTCCCGTTAGATAGATTCCCTATCCCTATTGGTACTGATAACCACTGTCACAAAAGTGTAGATCACTGTCTCCTAAACAAGAGATGAGGGGAAACCTTCCATTGGAAATAACTGCTCCAGTGACATCTGTCTAAGTGATGGAGAGTTTTCTTTTTCACTTGTTACTGTGTCTCTTGATCAGAAAATAAAAGGAAATCTCCCCAGTGTAAAACATGAAATCATTCCTTCTTTGATTTGTTTATTGGTCTATACAGTTTAATAGTGGCCATGAATGTAAAACATGAATGTGTGTTCTAGAATTAGTGTTTACTAATTTTATGACACAAGCAGTTAGAATATATGGTGCCATCATTTAACTGTAGAGCAGCCTCCCTGCACACACAGGAACAAACACACGGCCTCAGTAGTCTGTATGCTGTGGCAAGGTAAAAGGCATACGGAATAATTATGGAGCACTGGGGAAGCCTTGTTTTTAAACAGTAAAATGTAGAAAAGCCATGACATAACCAATATGTCTTACTGTTTTGTGCTACATCAAGGAGCATGTTGACAATGGATTTATATATTTTAGGAACTACTATATTAGTGGGAACAGATCTGGTTCAGAGGTTAAAGATAAATAGTATGGCAGTCAAAACTCAGAAATGCATGGGTGGGGTTTAAGCTTTTTTTTTCCCCATGGGTGGCCCTTTTCCAACAATGTATTTATTTGTAAGTAGTACCTTACTCCCAAGAACTTAGGTTGCTCTCCTGGAGCTGATGTCTCAGTTTCCATTTTCAAGCTGTCAATGTGGGCAATAGAGATGACAGTTGCAGCCACATACCAGGGGAGACCCATGAAAGAGCAAACAATCAACAGAACAGCCACCCAAAACAAGTCCAGGTGGTACCCAGCTCCTTTCTGTATATGAAGACAAAGGAATAGTTTACTTAAAAGAAAACAATCAGCTCTTTATTACAATAGTAAATATTAAAATAGATTTAAAAAACAGATTGCATTCATATTATGTTGAACACAAGTTAATAACTTTGCAGTGATTGTGAAGAAGATATAACGACTACTTATTTGTCATTTAAGTAGGGTCTTGCAACATGCACCTATTGTTCCATTAATGGAATACTAGTACACACTGAAAGGGTAATTCACAGAAGACATATGAGAACTCAGGAAGTAATGGATAGCCTTTCACATATAAGAATTTTTAGGGGAATGAATGGATGTATATTGCAGCATGTAAGGACTTTGAATGATTCTAACTATTGTAGAATGATGTTTAGGTGGCAGTAAATTACTTGTTATGTTCCCTGCTATTACAACAGTCTAAATCACTAAATGTCATGGAAACTGATCTAGGGATCAGATGATAAAAGTCTTCCATTAGGCCTAACATGTTCAAACCTCACATATCAGTTACATCCTGCTTAACCTGAACAATTCCAGCACTAAAGATGTGTAGTGCATTTGATACTTCATTGATCTTTGAGCAAATACATGTACAAGTATAAATAGTTTCAAAAGTATTTATAATGAGAAAAAAACACTTTTAATGATACTGAACTATAAAAAAAAAACATTGTAATCCTTTTTATCTCCTACTAATGGAAATATGGAAAAGGAAAAAAAAATTAGATTAAAATAATCGAGGAAATTAAATAAAAAATAAGTTTTTTCAGTTTTAATCAGGCTGAGAACTGCTATGTTGGTCATTGCTGTGTGGAAGAAATGTGTAATTCCAACACAGAGAAGAAAAAATATTTTTGGATGTAAAACAGCTCTTTTTATGTTTTTCATATGTGCATCTAATTGTTTGCCTGGAGTTATTTTTTAATGAACATACTGCTTCAAAAATCTGAGAATAGTCAGTATTGTTAGCTAGGGCTACCTTAAACACTAATGAAAACAGTAGTAGTTTTCCATTCACCTGACATTGCAATAGATTTTAGTAATTGCCAAGCAAAGAGAAGTGTTTGCATAGGGCAACAAAGGATGGAATTGAAAACTCTTTGTGAATTTTTCAGTAATATAACCCTGCTACCTGCTTGGAAACAGTTCTGTGACTGACTATAAATAAATAAATGGTGTCTGTAGCATGCTGTTTAATATTTCAGTGGTCTCTAATAAAGAAGTGAAGAAATGCAGTGAGCAAATATTGAAGATGTACCTTTAGTTTGTGTTCCTTCCTGTTGACGATAACACCTGTAATCTGCTGATCCATGAATATTAGGATTGTGACAAGTAAAGCTGGCAAAGCAGAAGCCAAATAAACCCACCAAGGGTTTCCTCCAAAGGGTGGGACAAACCAGCCTCGGTGTGGACTTGTTGGCTTAAATGGAAAAAAAAGTAGTACATTTAGTAAGGTGAACAATTAATTTACTGATTCTGTATTAACAAAATTTTTCATGAGGGTCAAACCATTGTTATTCATGACAAGTATTGTTCTATTTAAAGACCTTAGTTGAAGTCTATAGGCTTGTTGTATAACAACAACGAAGGTGAAAATCTGCACTTTTAATATTTTGCCAATCCAGTCCAATGAAGGACTTTTGCCAGTCTTTGGTTTATAACAGTGATAAAAATCAGGACTTGGTGTCAGCTACGGTGACCTCAAAAGTTAACACGGGCACCAGAAAGGAATGCAGAATAGATAGGACTGGACATTCGGACATTCATCTTAGGCTACCATTGTCAGCCAATAAAGGTTTGTTATGTTTGTTACACTGTAAGTGACAGTGATGTATGGTCCATGGGGTGTAAGTATATGCAATGTAACAGTACAAATTGTAGCCACAATGGTTTCAGACTATATTACGGTGCAATCCTCTTGTCCTTAGCACTGTGCACTAAAGCATAAAAATAAAATCCAGAGGTTCTGACTAGTCTGTTTTCAGCAAATTTACCATTGGTATTATTATTATTATTATTATTATCATTATTAATAATAATAAACAGTAATGCTATAGCGCCAACATTTTACTAAGCACTGTACAGTAAAAAGGGAATAGCAAATGATACAAACAATGACACAGGAGGAAGAGAACAATACTACTGATCTATAATAAGACCTCTACATTGGTACACAAACAGCATGAGTATCATATCTTAAGTTCTGAAACACTGACCAATTTTAGATGGCTGTGTCACATTCCTTTACCTCCTGTCCCTGCAACACAACCGAATGTGAGCAGGAAAAATAAAAATCTCCTTATAGACAACTATCAATAGAACAAGTATTCTTATTGGTAGAATTCCCTTATATTCCTATTCTGGTAACAAATATAGCAATTAGGCTTTTGGGATCATAGTGGGAAAATTTAGAATTTATGACACAATATTTATATTTAGTATTGTAAGATTTACTATTAATTTATTGTACTCACCTTAAATTCACTTGGGACAATCAGCTTTGGTGTATCAACCCCAACAAGAGCATCAATTCCACAGAAAATCAAAATGGACAAAATGATGGCAAAGTCACTAATCAGTTTTCTGGCCTATATTAGGAAAAATATCAAAGGGTAAAATCCATCATTATAATTAAAGCAGACAAAATCAAGATTTAATATGTATGTATGTTTGCATTGAAATGAGTATTGAGCAGGCGCAATTTTTAAATAAAACTTTTTTCACATATTTCTATGCAAATACATATCAATAGCCTCTGCTGATAGTCCCATCTTAACACTGTGCGTGAAGGCCCCCTTTTCATTTTCTTTGCTGTCATGTATTGTACCCTTTTTTACAACAACTGTTCCCTTAAATTTCACAACTACCATTGGGATACTGGCCTAAATGGTAAATTGTGTACTATAGCTAAATATCTAGTACTAGTATGTGTATTTTTGGTATAACTGTTATAACAGTGTTCACTGCTGTCATTGTTACATTTTATTACATTATTTTATTATGATATATACATTATATGTATACTGCTGTAATCATCACAGGATAAAGATGCTGCTGGCATAATCACATTATATGTTTATTATTGTTTTTAACGCATTACCTTTATGTATTGCTGTATGACAGTACAAGTGTGCACTACTTTAATAACAATTTTATATAGTGATATTGCTGGTATACTCACATTATATGTGTACTTTTCATCATATAATGTTCTAATATTGTATACTGTTCTAAAACCCTAAACCAGAATTAATAAAAATGTATTCACATTCTTGTATGTATGCACAACAGCAAATGTGGATCACAGCACTAAACTGCATAAGGCTTGTATTTACACCCCTCATTTGTTTGGGTATTTTTGATACTCACTGTGGTTGGAAAGTATCGGCTTGTTTTGAACTTCTTAAGTGCCATAGAGCATGTGTATGTGCCAAAGAATAGAATGAAAGACATTAAAGTGATATCTGGAACATAGTTACAGCTTCTGCCAACAAGCTGGCCTCCATATTTTAGACACTGCTTCTTGGTCAAAGATGACCAGTCGATGGTGTAATTGTGATGCTGTCAAGGAGAATAAAGATGATTAGCCCATAGTAAAGTCAGTTATTTTTGAAGCACCATTCACAAAATCTATATGCATATTAACATAGTGACTTCCACAGAAGCAATAAACAGCACTTCAGTGTAGCAATGATATACTGCATGTTGCAATGTAAAAATCGTCTCAGTTTTTTTGGTATAATATGTTTCAGTGCAAACATGCAAGTGATTAGCAGGCCCAAACCATAATAGTACAGAAAAAGGTAACTAATATGACCCGTAAGAATGAAACGCCATATCTAAAAATGCATAATACAATGAGCTACCAAGTTGAGCTCTTATTCTATTATGAATAATCCTGACACTAGCCTCCACCACAGCACCTGTATTTTTTCTTTAGAAGGGGTACTCATTTTCACTTAGAATACCTACTGGATCCTCTGTGGTAGTCAAGAAATCCAGGGGTGATCCTGTGGTCTCATTAAACAGCGAGCTGTTACCTGCAACATAATGTTTTTAGCTTAGTATAATATCCCCAACACACATTTTAAAAACTGCAACATTTGTTTTCATATGTCTTACATACAAAATTCTGAATATTCAAAGTTTTCATAAATACAGTACTTTTGGAGAAACCCTTTCATGTAATGTTCCTGATACCAAAAATGCTAGGAATGTGTGCACAACTCATTAAAACACACTTTAAGTGCACATAAAAAGGTCAGTCTCAATTGGCTTTTGTAGCACAACCGGAAATGCTAAACATTTGGTTTCTTGAAAAATGGTTCTTATTCCTCTCTCCTGGTTTACAAGTTTCAGATACCTTATGGTTAGTTCTGAAGGAATTATCCTATCCATGTTCATTTATTAAATGTGGTCGAAGCAAAGTGATTTTTGAAGCAAAGTAATCTACACAAAACTACACAGGGATATGGAATCCTGAGATAGGCCCAAAGGCGTTACAAAGGTAGCTACAATGGGGCTTCAAAGGACCTGAAACGAGGAGTAGGGGCTCAGCACACTTTTGAAGATAGTGAAAATAAGGCATCATATAGCTAAATTTCAGCTAGAGCCGTGCAAAGTTGTGTCACTGCAGATTTGTGGCATTTCTGGGATCTAGGCCCGGAGTGTCCTGGAAGCATTTGGTGGCCAGGCTTTCCATGCCTCTTCCAGGCTAGAACTTGAGGATGGCAAGGATGGCTCTGGAGCACCTGGCCAATAATATTATTAAGGAACAATTCTTTAAGTCAAGGGGGAGTTGCAGCAGGAGGTCTGGCAGCTCAGGTGGACAGGCTGTGTGTATGCTGGGAAAGCCCAAGAGGCCTCCCAAAGTTGAGGTCTGTGGGGCCAAAAGAGAGAAAGCCACTAAGTTAAAATTCTGTTTTTCTGTCATGCTGTATGATCATGATCCCCTGTGAAGGAAAACCCTGAAGATTACAATGTAATTTTTTTGTCAATAGTCAATAAAAGTATTATATATATATATATATATATATATATATATATATATATATATATATATATATATATATTGGTTCAAAATAAAGCAGTGTAATGAACAAAGACTCATATAGGTTACTGCACTATACAATTCATTGGTGCAATTGCAGAATCAGCTTAGGAAAAACTTAGCATGCAAACTCAAGCAGAGATGTTTTCAACATAAGCAGAGATAAATAATTTATTCACAGGACAACAAAGGGAATACTGCTTTACAAAAGGGCAAAACTCTGCAGTTGCAATATTTCATATCAGCAGGTCAACATTAAATCCATAAATATTTAAAGAATAAAAAGCCTGATTCAGCTACATGTGATCTCTAGTTAATATCAAAATAGAGAAAATACTTACTTGGGTCCTTAGGGAGGCAGGCACAGTTAAACAATGTAACATCATAGACTGTAAATTCTGAGTTGATTGGATAATAATCTGTAAACTTGATCATTTTCTTAAAAGCATCATAGATGAAGATGAAGCTGATAAGACAGGCAAAGCCTTCTTCTGTGAAACGTGTGAAATATTTGACCAGGGAACTAGCATCTGTTGCCACCAATATGAGACACAAAAATGCTGACCACAGGCCTATCCACAAACGAAACTCCAAGTAATCAAACCCATTATCTCTAGAAAATTGAAAGAAAATGGACATATTCAGACATGAAGTGCAAAATAAAAGTACCCGAGACAGAAATGTTGTTCCTGTTTAAAGCAGAGGTTAATATAAGTGAAAATCATATATCAAAAACAAGAATAATTCCAACAATATAGGTGGATAAAGTTATTTTTAAATCTCTCTAGGATCAATAGGTATTTTTTGCATTTATAAAACAGATATAACATAATGCTTTCAATGGTATATTTACCATAACAAAAGGAGCAAATGCGTTCATTGTTGGGGTTTACATAAATTTTAGGAACTATATTTTTTTCCAGATTATTACGATAATATTATAGTAACACTTTCAATTGCACATTCCTTTGAATACTTTTTTTACTGGCCTAACATGCATGTGATAAAACACATTTATTTAACTTACTTGCTGAAGTTGAACAGAAGTCTTTCAAACACCAGGACAGGACCTGTACTGCTAAGAATTGTAAGTGGTTGACCAGCAAAAAGGCAAAAAACAGCACCAGAGACAGCAGTGCCCAAGAAGCTCTCTAATACACCCTAGAGAAGAAAAAAATGAAGCTTTCGTCATATTTTATATATATTAGTGCAGAACAATTTTATAGTTTATAATAAATGTGTGGGGACATTCTCTTTACAGGTTTATACTATGTTTGTGTCATTTTTAACAGTGTACCTATTTCTTAACCTGCCTTAATCACAGCCTGCAAAAATACAGACATTTTTTTTCTTATCATGATCAGTAGTAAAATATGTGGAGCTATGAACTTTAAACATACTACCCAGTGTTAGGGGTTAGGTAAAAGTGCAGTCAAAATTACATTAAAAAAGTACAAACATGCAAGTATTGATATTGTTTTAAAAATTAACAGCTAAGCTATTTCATTTGCAAAACTTTCTAGAGCATTGATAAATGACTGTGACAGGTACGTCAGAAGTGGCTTTGAGATGTGAACTATTATTGAGCACCTACCTGCCTTCACCTTCTCTATGAAGGACTTCAGAGGCAACATTCTGGCACCCAATTTGGGATTACCTGGGTTTTCAGAGATAGAGTTTGATAACCAGTGAGGATTCATCTTGTACTGATCTGACTTTGTATTATAATTGTGTCTGCCCACTAGAAGTAAGAACTGTACTGAATGAGGCCTTCTTTGGAGGTAAATATATAGGTTCTGTATACATAGCTGGGTTCCTAGCTAATATTCCAATTAAATGAAACCTTAGATCAGTTGCATTTGACATTTCAGGGCAGCTTTCCATTAACAAAAAAAAACATTGTATGTCAGTAACATGGATTGTTCACAGGTTCAAGGTTAAAGTTTAGGCATAGGCTAAGATTTATTGCTAGGTTCAATTTCAACTCTAGGATTTATTTTCCTAATTTCTAAAGGATTTATACACCTCTCTGGAGGGCAAAAGTAATAACTATGTTGCCACACTTTACATCCACTGCCCAGTACAGCTATAACTGTATACATTGATGCATGCAGTATACATGTTTCCTATGTATCTATTTAAATTCTTACGGCTTAAAGTTTTTTTTTTGTTTTTGCAATGTTTATTTGTGAAACATTTTAACAAGAAATGTTATTCAATCACCACAACCAGAAGAAAGATCTAGGAGAAGGAGGAGGGAAAAGTTGCCTTTTGACTTAGGTCTGAGGAGGTCCATTGGCCACTTTAGTAAGGGCGATTTCAGTGGAATTGGGCAACTTAAAAGCCAGACTGGAGTGGGTCAATGCTTTCAATTCCAAAGATAAATTACATAAAGTATATATTATAGGCCAATAATGTAAAAGCCATATGGACTGTGCAATGGTATAATCAGTTTTAGCACGGTGATGTTCAGTAAGAGCACATAGTAGAATTACTGCTCTTAAATTGAATGCACAGTAGGCTCCTTTAAACAGTATAATGAAATCACAAGATTCAAAAAACTTAAGAATGCTGCTTTACAAAATAATGAATATAACATGCTTTAATGTTAATAATTAAAAAAGGTTACTCATAATACATTTTCATTATAAAGACGATTATTTCATGAGTGGACATATTATTATGAGACTCAAAGAACACTCAAGGAGTAATGATTCAAATAAAGTTGTAAAAACAATATTATATACCAGTAGCATACCTTTATTTGTACTTGAGCATTACTCGATAACAGAGGAATGAACAAGTGGATGAACAGCTTGAATTTATTACAATAATAGCATGTCTTAGATTAAGGTCCCCCGATAATAATGGTAAAGCTTACTTACTACCATTCTTTCCAACATGAACACTTCTGGCACCAAGAACAACAATTATGTGAGTTCCTATTTAAGCCTGACTCCAGCTAAATTAGAGACAGCATGCTATCTTTGAGAGAGATGTCCATGCTGCTCTTCTTTTATTAACGTCATGGAAAGAGGATGCAAGAATTTTATGCACCAACTGTTTAAAAACAATATTACTTTGTTCATATTAACCAGCTGTTGTCACAATAGATGAGTTTTCATGGTCAGTGTAGATTTATTTGTTGCTTACACAAGACATTTTTAATAAGCAAATTACTAATAGTAGTTGCTTACTACATGTCGAGGAACATGACTGTTTATGTATGTAAATGCATATACGTATGTGTATGTAGCTTTAGCATAATTTTAAGTACATTTTAAATAAACTATATGGAAAGAGAGTTCACAGTACTTCTTTTTATGACCCTTGTGCTGTTCATTAAATGAGCTTGTCCATTTATTAATGTATATTTGATTGACACAGGTTATGGGGCTGGCCAATGAGGCATTGGTGAGATGCACGTACAAATAATTAGGTGTGCAAAGACAGGTGCATAAATTATTTGAACTAGTGCTTTGGATCAGGTAAAATACATGTCTGATTATATGGTTCGAGGGTTAGCCGATGAGTAATAGGAAAATGTACATCTAATTATCAGGTTCTGTGGAGAGCTGATGAGGAGCAGGTGACATGCAAATCTGATAACTAGGTTCTGGGGCTGGCTAATTTAAAACATGTTCCATGCACATAATGTAATGTGATGGCTATTGAGAATTACATGAAGTGCACAACTAACACAGGTTTTGTAGCTAGTTGATGATAAACAGATGAAGTATGTATGATAACTATATTCAATGGCTGGCCTAAATGAAATAGGTGAAATCCCTGGCAAATCAGGTTCCTAGGAAGGGTGATGGTAAACTAGTGAAATGCATGGCCACATATAATGTTTCTAGGTTATGAAAGGTAGGTTAAGTGAAATGCACATTAAACACAAATAAGGTTTTATAGATAGCTGATAAGAAACAGATGAAATGTGATATTGTTAACCATACCCAGTAGCTGGCTGTTATAAAATATGTGAAAACCCTGGCCAATAATCAGGTTCCTAGGGCAGGGTTATGGTAAATTAGTGACATTATTGGTCAGTTATAGGTTTTCTAGGTGGGGCAGGTGAGAATCTAATCTGATGATCAGGTTCTGGGGCTTGTTGACAAGGTAAATGTGAGATGTATGTCTGATAATCAGGTTTTGTAGCTGACTGCAGAGAAAGGTGAGGTGCATGCCTTATGAGGTAGAAGTGAGCTGCCTGGGGTGATCTGCACCCCATTGTGCTCCCCTCTGTAGGAGTGAACAGAAGTTGTTAACAATCAATGGTTCCATGGACCACAGATTGATGAACAATGTCAGGTGATCACTTTACATATGTCAGATTTTCATATGAAATTAGCACAACTGTTTGTCCTGTGCAATTATTGTCTGAAACATGTAGCTTCGGAATCAGGCTCAGTGGCTTGCACCTGATATCCTGCACTCTTCAGGGACAGGGTAACTCTGTAATAGTTGATCTGCTTTGAGATAAGTCACCACACAAAAGAGTGAGATTTAAAGGTACCTGAGTGCACACTGTGGGCCTGATTTAATAAAGCTCTCCAAGGCTGGAGAGGACACACTTTCATCAATGAAGCTGGGTGATCCAACAAACCTGGAATAGATTTCTTCAAAGTTTTTTTCTATTTTCTAGCAAATGTTTTGAATCCTGGACCAGATCCACTTTGCTGGATCACCCAGGTTCACTGATGAAAGTTTATCCTTTCCAGCTTTGTAGAGCTTTTATAAATCAGGCCTTGTAGATACTTCAATCCTAGGAGGAGCATGTGTTGAAAAGGCCATTTTTTGCATCACTTTGCATCTACAAATACATTAGGTAAAGTACTAGTTATGGGTTTCCAATATAAGGAGGAATAACAATCCTGCCTCTATCAATTCAAATCAACAATACCTGCCTCTATCAATATAAGCGTGAACCTTAGAATATAAGATGTTAGGACTGGGCCAGTAATAACAGATCAGATAAATTTCATTACCTGCATATTTTCTGTAGCATCTCCAAGAAGACCTCCAAAGGTAATAGCATTGGTCACAGTTCCCAGGTAAATGAAGAGCATGGCTGAAAGTGACTGGATGCTTAAACCATCATAGAAGTCACTAGCAAAAAAAGGTGCTTTTCTCTTAATATCCTCAATTAACCCCCCACAAAACCTGCAAAAGTTAAAGGAAACTTGTTTCAAAAGAGAATTGTAATATCAATACATATAAAACCAGTTTGTTATCCACTAACAAGAATGTGAATATATACTCTATCAATTTAAGTTTGCTATGCATTGATTAAGAATGTAATATTTGTCATTCATTCATACTTGCACACATGCAGTCTGTTAAAGGTCAATATATAACAGGTTAACTTGTGTTGCATTAGGGCAACTCATCTATTTGACTAGCACTATATTTTTAAAGCAAACCACGACAACACCTGTAATGCATTGCACAGCCTGTGGCACTGCAAAACCTGTGTATTGGAGGTGCAGTGCTTAAATGTGTTTGGGTGCCAATTAAAGTGAATGGCACAGAAATGAACTAATACACATTACCTCTTCACATTGCAATAGATAGATCCAAAAGCAATGTTTGTAGTGCACTGTGTTTGCCTGCTGCCTGTTGGGGTTTTTCAAGATTCTAATGTCGTGTTAGGTACTAATGAAACATTCATTAATGAAACATTCTGTTTTCAGATATTATTAGGTTTATTCAATAAAAACAGCAAATCACTGCTGGTGCTAAAATCATAAACAGCTATCATCAAAGTGAAAAGTAAAGTGCTTACAGTAATCAGAATCCAATATGGCATTAGAATCACACTCAAACAACAATATACAATGTGAAATAAATTCACCACTGCTACTACTACTAGTCACTCACCGTCCAGTTCTTTTTAATTCAGGAGTGTCTCCGTGTCCTCCACCACCATGACCATCATCATGGGGAGTGTCTCCATTCATTTGTACATTATCTCCTCCAGCATACATGTTTTTCCTGTAAATGTCAAATTTAAGGTGAATATAACAACATTCATGCAATTGAAACATCCTCTACGTCTTTAGTAGATCATCGCCACAAGGCTGAAAGTCATTGAATACAAGCCAGTGTATATGAAAACACTATACCTCTTATCAGATGAAGGAAGAGACTTTGGCGGTTCTATCCTTATTTCTGGGTCCCATTCCCCAGGTGGAAGTACAATTACTTCATCTAAAAATTCATCAATTCCAGCAATCAGGTCCTGCCTGTCTTTTGCTTTATAGGCAATGTCATGAAATACCTAAAATTGAATAAAGAATTAATGCAAATCCTTTGAAAACCCTGGCACTTAAAGCAGTGGTTCTTTCATATCTATTTTAATAGAAAATGGCTGTGGTAACTATTTTCAACAAAACAATATCCAACTACTAGACTGTAAGGAGTCCAGTTTGGTTTATTTCTACTTTAACGTTTTTCTTTTGCAAAGGAGGTTTTTGATTAGCCATACAAACTAACATATATTATAACATATGTCCCTCTATAGCAGGCCTTATTTTAATGCTCAAATTACAACTTATTTACTTAGATGTACATAAGAGTGGTTGGGAAAAGTTATCAATTTTTTAAACACGCTTTTTATATATTATATTTTTTCAATATTTTTCTATATGTTTTTTTCTATTTGGATGTAATGAAAACAGTAATAAAAGACTATAGTTAAGTTGTGTGTAACAAACTAGAGCATGTTACAACAAACCACATCATTTATATTACCTCATCAGACATTAAGGTGGCTATACTTCTTCCAATCTCATGGTATGACTTGGCTTTTCCTTTTGGTCCCAGGAGGATAAAAAGGAATCTAGACATACAATACAAGCCTAAATAAGTCAAATCAAAATTTTTATTGTCTAATAGTTTTCTTAAAACCACTAAATGCATGGTAGCAAAATACATAACTACAAAAAGAGTGGAATTGGTTAGTCTAGTATTAGAAGTTCTGTCAACATACTTTTATGACTAGAGTTAACAGGGCTGCATGTTGTGTATTAGAATAAACTACAGGAATATAGACAACCAGGTCTACTATGTAGCTCAATTACTGCCAGGTTATTTGAGAGTAAGACACTCTGTTATTTATTGCCGGAAAGATATTCTCTCATTTCCTGTTATAGGAACTACTTGGCTTGAAATCAGTAAAAAAGTACCTGACAAAGGTTTTACGCTCTACGAAAAAATGAATCCTATTGGACCCACTTTACCAAATTGTGCCAAAAGAGTTTGGTCTTGTGTTAATGTTATCAGATTTATCAGTACATACTAACTTAATTTGCTGCTGCCCTGCTTTTGCTAGGACTGTTTGTGTGAATGAATGATGAACAGTGCAAAGGCTCATGTTAAACAATGACATTGTATAAAAAAAAAATCCTACTGACCTAAGCACTCTGTCCACATGACAGTTCAGAGGATGTGTTTGACCTTCCTTACATTGTGCTGTGTTTCTTTTGGTGCAAACCTGGATCGGATCAGGCCCAGGATTGTAAACACTTGCCAACTAATAGCAAAAGAGTTTTTTGGAAATGCATTCCAGGTTTGCTGTATTGACCATGTTCACAATATATATATATATATATATATATATATATATATACATTCTATCCTCTCCAGTCTTTGAGAGAGATGGACATCTCAATACCAGACATGACATGGGTAGAATGCTATACAGCTATTAGTGGGTATTCAAAACAACAAATTATATTTTGATTTATTGGTTTATACAAATGGATTCTTGCAGAATACTATGACTTTCAACTAAATGCACTGTTCTCCTGGGATTTCTATATCAGATTTCAGCACAATCAGATACTGTAAATGGCTCTACATTTCTTACAAATGTAAATTTAAGTGAATTGGTAAAGTGCAGATAAAACGTGGTGCTAAAATCAACAAACAGATAATGGATTTTAGGGAAAAAATCTGAACAAAAAAAAAAGAAAACACACAGCTCTCTTTCCATTAGCATTGTTCATAATAGCATTTCAGTTATTGTTGTTATTATTGTAATGATTATATCTGTCAGTGTTTAAAATGCACACACTTTTTGCATACCCTGGGGAAAATTCTTGTAGAAAAAGGGAGGCAATGATAAAATTCACAGTAAAAGAAAATGCCCATTAACTCATGACAGTCCTAGAAAAAACATATTACTTGCTTGACCTTATCCTCATGCCTAGATAAACACTGTAGATAAACAAAACCCAAAAGTGAAGTAATGGACTACACTAAGATATAGTATTAGTTTGCTAGGAACCCTAAGAACCAGCAACATCACAGATAGTCTGCTACCCTCACATTTAAACATCTTGTTCTTTATACAAAATGAGATGGCTCCTAAAAGCCTGACAGGTGGCAATGTCATGATTAATATATACAAGCCCTTACTCTGCACATGACAGTTGTGATATTACACACTGACCATGCTATGTGCAATGTGTATGTGGGCATACACATTGTGGTTTAAAAATAGTCTGATTATCAACCAGGAACAAAGAACCAGATGATTGAAATTGTATCGACTCATGACTGTGCCTATAGTTCTGCACCATCAGCACCTGCAAAACATCAATTCAGCCAATAAACTAAAAATATTTTTAAAGCAACCATAATCTGCCATAGCCAATCCACATTTGATGACTGAAAGTAAAATTTAATCAATACCAAGCATCGGTTCTGGTGGGCAAGTCTTGTGAGGTTGTTTTTTTGGCAACATACATGAAAAAGTACTTAGTGTCAATCATCCACTGAGACCTGCAGGTTTAGTGACTATGACAAGAATGTGTAAACCATAACCTCAATTACATCCATTGAATTTAAATGGACTGATGTGAATGCATTAAAAGGAACTTTTCATCAAATGACTGAGTAGATGGAGAGGTACACCAGTGTGTGGACACTTGATGGCCCCCAGGGCTAGACCTGCTAAACACAGGCCACAGCTATATAGTGTCTGAACTGTCTTGGGTGGGCCTGATTCTTCGACAAGCCAAGGTTGGGTTAGGGAATACTGCCTTGTATTTAAAGGTGCAATTTCTAGTGTTGTTATTTTAATTCTCTCACATGGCAAGACACTAAACCTAAACAAACAAGTGTCACATAGCAAAATATGACAACTCAGGAGTATGATTTACCCTCAAAAGAGTCAATTGTACTGGCATATTCGGAGCTTCTGAAAAAAGTGCAAAAGTTCTGTACAAACTCCAAAACCCCTGGCCTACAAAGGTGAAGCCACTATTGCCAAGATATGGCTGGCCTAACTTCAAGTTCTATATCTAGTGTAAACCTGTATAATAAGTTCTTTTCCTTATCATAGCAGGGGGAAATAAACCATGTCTTACCGTGTGGGTACAGGAACTTCTGTGAGGGCACCAAACATCACTGCATCCTTTAGTCGGACAAAAGCAATGAAGGGATTCTCTAAGAAGTCGACCTCTCCAACAAGTACATTTGAAGCTTCAGCATCTCTTGGCAATTTTTTCATAAATTTGTTTTTAAGCTAAAAGATATTGAAAATTATTCTAATACATCTGAACAGAAAAATTCAGGTTACAAAGTCTATAGAAATGTGCATCATATATCTGTCTGGACATCTTTTTAAATACATAGAATACATAATTTGCACGGCTATTTACATTTTGCTAAATATTTTTGTATGAATGCAATTGGCACAGCATGCAAATGGAAGAAAACCTGGTACATATGTTAATGTATTTATATGTATAGCCAAAACATTGTGTTTTTTGTCCATGTTCTGATGGGAGATTCCCCCATCATATCTGTCTGTGTGAGTGAGGGAGCATTCAAAACTTGGAGTTGTCATTGCAACAGGAAAACAGGAGGCTGATTCTTCTAATAGGGATAATTATTCCACAGGACAAAAACAGGACACAGCCAGCAGGAAATAAACTAAACTGTCCAAAAAGGGTTTGGCTATACATACAATTTAAATATATTAATATCACAATGTTTATGATTTTACTATACATTTAATTGTTTGAAACCATTCTCCAGCATCTCCTTAAATGCATCTGATAGACACACTGATAACAATTAAAAACATGGTTTGTACATTTTTACTTTCTGATACTGTTGGTATTCAGAAGGAGAGTAATACCTTCACTTTCTGTTCTGGTGATAATCATTGTGACAGGGCTTGTCATCAAATTTTTCTTGAAGCGCAATCATTTGTTGAAAATCTTTTTTTTAAATATTTTATTCATTTAGAAATGAATAATAACTCAGTAAGCATATAGCAAATCAAAAGTATTCCAAAGCCAATAAACCAGTACCTTTTAACAATACTTTAAAAGTTTTTTTAGGTGCCTTTCACAGCTCTTAAGGAAATTTCCAAAAAAAAGCAAAATAAAGTACTCAGAGCCAACCCAACTGTACATCAACAATGTGCTACTAATACGAACTTTGCCTGATAGAATATATATGAATGAGAAGGAGAATAGCAAGTTAAATGACCGCAATGCAGGTGAGATGCATCTTTTCATATGTGAAGGGAATTTGTGTACATGCTCCAGTGTGGGCAGGATACAAATAAAACTATACAAACCTAGCAAAATCATGCCACAGTTTGATTTCTAGGGATGTGGAGATTGTTGAAGACCAGGGCCTTTTTACCTCTCATAAGTAGGTAAGTATATATCATTTGTAATGCTGTAACTCCACAAAAAGGAGAAGGCAATACATTGTTAGTGTTCCTGTTTACGTCATTAGAAATGTACATGCACACAAAACAAAAACATAAAAACATTTTGTGTTTATGGTATACATCATGCAGGAGTCATGCATTGGCAGCAGTCGTACCATGCATATATTCTCACCTGCTTTTGCTGAGTTTTGTAGGCCTACAAAATGTCAAACATTAATTCTAATACTTAGTGATAAAATAGACAGAATACAATTTAAAGTTTAAATTTATTTGTTTACAAATGAAAAGGGGCAGACAAGAAGTGGTAAAAATGACCAATAAAAGGGACACATAATGCTAGAGAAATGAGACTATCTGACGTTGCTGCAGCTTCCTATGCCTATTGTAAGACATGTGTTCAATGAAAACAAATTCAGTACAGAATAGTAGCCTGTTTAACAAGGCAAGGATGGAGTCTAGCTTTGAATACAGGATCATGCTCCTAAAGTAGTTGTTTCCAAGTAGACATCATATCAGTGTAGATTGGCGTAGTCTTGATAAAAACTGAAATAGCAAAATTTGAACTCAAGCTACCCTATGGACTTAAACTACTATACATTTAAATAAATGCCAGATATCGAGTAAGGTTATTTCTGAGATTTTGATTAACCTAAAACAAACATTTAGCAATAGGAAGGCTTTGTGGGATAAATGCCTGCCACCTTCCTATATCTCAAAGACTCCAAAGGCAAGCGTTTCCTTCAGTAATTTCTGTCTCTGTCTCCTTTCACAAGGCCCTTTATTAATTCAGTTGTCACTCTTTCCAGCTGGATTCCCCAGTTGTGTTTTCTACATTATTAAAATAGCATTGGATTTGGGGAACAATATAACTAAAATAAACCTGGCAGGTATCAAAAAAGTATAATACAGCCCTGTAACAGATGGAAAGTAGGAGACACTGATCGCTGGAGAGACAAGTATAAAAGCTATTCTATTGCAGGAACCTTCAATCTTGAATATTTTGTAACCTGACAGGACCACTATATTCTTGTATAAGCAGTGCTACTGAGAATTCTAGTGGAGATAACTTCAAGCAAGTACATTTTCCAATTTAAATAAATAATAAAATGCAGCAGTAACAATTTTGTTGTGCTAAACTAAAAATAAATATTATTATGTGTCTCTGTAGAGAGCAATTTTACACTGTTCCCAATAACGAAATTGGAAAAGCCAGTGACATTATACCCAGAAGTGAATAGATAACTATGTTGCAGGAAGTCTAGGAGAGAGTAACTAAATTGGTGGTGCAAAGATCTGTGCAGGAATAGCCTTATTGGACAGTGATTTGGCATAATCTCTATCAATTTACTAAAATGTCATCTGGAAAGTAGTAAAGATAGGCTGAAAGAAGTTGACTGAGTATTTATTATTTAACTTTGCAAATGTGTGTTCCTTCTTAAGGCTGCATCTTTTTAAAAAATCACAAAATGTACAGCTAGGTTCAGCTGCCTCTTTAAATGTAGACGTAGATGAATACATTAAAAGGATTGTTGTACAGGTAGGAAATGGTACTGCCTACTGCGGCAAGAAATTCTGACCCCTAGTAATATAATTCTTTTAAACTCTGAAATATAAATTAAAAAATATAAATGAACAAAACTGACTGAGTAGCTTTTTATAACATACAAAAAAACCGTCCTTTACTGTAATTGCAATAGTAGTGATAAAAACATGTCTTTGGAGTCTTCCTGAAATGTTAGGCATTTACGTCTCTCAGTTTTATCACAGATCCAAAAACTAGTGTAGAATAGCAGGCAGAGCCATGAAAATCATACTTTTGTGCCCCTCTGGCCGAATGTACTTCCAAAACTGATGGTTTATAGAAAGGAGTGACACCATCTGATATTAAACAGCTATTTATACCAAATGGTAATGATAAAATTCCTTCAGGCCTCAGATCAAAGCCATGGATATTCCAAAACACACGGTTGTAAAGTGTGCTAAGACTTCTCATTTCTAAAATAAGTTTTTTTTACCCATCACACTGGATTCAATTAGAAAATGTGTAAACATATTAAAACGACAACCCCAAGTGTCAGGGTTAATTTGAACAACAGCCATTACATTTCACTTGTTTTAGTAAGAAAGCAGTTCTAGTTTTTCTTATTCTGTATTAAGTGTTCTCCATCTCTCAGACTACTTGCTGCCTCTGTACCTGCTTGGCTGCTAAGTGGAAAAATAACTTCCACTGCCAGCAGGTTAATAAAAGTAAAGTAGAGGATTATAGTAATATCATCTGTAGGGAAACTCTATTAGACTGTGCCAAAGAATTACTGTAATATACAGAGGCGAAGGAATTTGGGGAGGTTCAAATGTAAGGAATTTACTATATTTAACATGAAAAACATACTTCTAATTTATTCAGCATTGATGTATATGCTCAGTTAACACAATAAATTTCTGCCTAAAGTTCTGCCTAAAGTTTTTCGGATATCTACCTTTTACAGATGGCATACTGAAAAAAAAATCACATGCAAAATAGGATAGAAGGAAGCTTCATAATAAAAATATCATTATGTTTATTATTTTTTATATTCGTTAAATATTCTGCTCACAGAAAACACTGGGTTTTCATTTAGGAATCCACCAAAATCCAGACCCCATAAGCTCTTGTACTGTCTACTGCAAAACTGTCATGCTTGCGGTGTATTACAGCAGCATTATTGTAGTATTACACTAACTATACTGTCGTCACCTGAACTGTTTTCATGAACTCTCCTGAAAGATTTAAATGCCCCTCTTTTGAATCCTGTCTATCAATTTCTTCAATTACTTTAAACCAAGTTAGGAATAAATGAAAGAAGATGTACTTTTCCTTTAAAACACTCCACAACTCACCTCTCACCTATGCAGTGTTTCCGACCTTATACACCACTACTCCTCAAACTGTCCTTTGCTGTTTTTTTATATCAACTTGGTTCTTCACCCAGGAAAATCCATCTCAAAGCATATTCTTCTTCTTCTTTACCCCAGCCTTTTTTATCGCACAACTGACAATAATTCTCAGCAACCACCATCTCTCTTACCTACAATGCCACCCCAGGTTTTAGATTTGAAGTTTGTAGGACGGGTATTCTTTATTAAATACATGTATTTTTGGAATCAGATATTTTTACACTTTATCTATTTCATGTAAAGGCCTACTTGGCATTTTGATGTAAATTTCCGCCAGAGAAGTATTTAACAGTTTAATGTTCCTAATGTGGTCACAGTGATATCCTTCCTGTCCAGTATTGGTGGAAGCCCTAACCCAGTAGCATATTTTGGACTGTGAGAAGGAACAGTTGCACATATAAACATCATCTGGATATCGTCTCTAGTGGGAACAGAACCCAAGATTCTAGTATTGCAAGGTCACTAAGCAGCCATGAAGACACTATCTTGCTGTACAACACACCTGCTGACACAAAGCCACAGTGACCAGTTTTGTCCATAACTAGTAATATAGAAATACTACAATAGCCAGATCATCTTGTAGACAGTATCTTAAAAATGGTGTTGATTTTACCGTTGTTACTATTTTTACTATTTCCAATGTATAACTGTGCTTTTTATGTTCTATTATGTTTATACATAAAGCACTAAAGTGCCTCTGCCTGCAAACTTCACTGGAAACAAAATCCCCTTGCTTTTCCCTCTATCCCAGTACACAATGATCAGCATGACTGTACTAGCTTTTTTACTGTGCTATAGAAGCAAGCCATGCTGCTTAGCCTACATAATCGGATTATAGAAAGCAGTCCTTCAGCAGCTGCCTCCATCTCTGAAGGTGAAATCATTTCACCTCTAATCACACCTATGGCCTGTAAAAATCAGCAAAACCTAATGAAACCTTTGCTCCATTATACTCAGCATGTTCAGACTCCTCAAAACAACATAGACAACACTGAGCACAAGTAAACATGTACCGTATGGAATTTGTTATTATACTAAATATTTATTGAGTTTTTCATTGCAAATATAAAGATGAATCCCTGATTCTCAGACACCTATATACAAACACAGAGATGTCAGAGATGTCACCTATTCTGTTTTGACTCCTCTACCATTTTTACTCACATTTGCTATAGAAAAAAACCTGCAAGCCTCCTTACATTCAGTCCTAAGGAGCCAAAACCAGAGCATATATTTAAGTTATTTTCCCAAAATTCTAAAAAGTTTAATGATTAGTGAATGAGCCTTTTTTAAACTACGATTCATAGATACAGCTAACAACTGCCTGGCCGTCTTAGAAATGTGTCCTCTGGTGGTTCTGAGAAAACAGAGTTATGAAACAATCTTTCATGTTCACACCTAGAATTTGGACACGATTCTCACAATTTTCGTCCAAGATGCACAGGTTTTAGTAATTGGATGAAAAAAAAAAATTGTCTGAGACCCTTATGTTTGTGTGCGCCCTTTTTATTTATTTTTTTTCATGTCTCCTAACTTAATAGCCTACTTGAAATAAAAATCTGATCCTAAGTAAATGTTATGTTTATGACTTAAGTTGTCCTCTTCGTTCGCAATATATTGCAATGCACATCAACCATGCAAAATACTGCATCAAGATGCAAACCAAATTCATTACACTGAACGCCAACTGAGAAGATAAAGCTTTTTTGTTTTGTTTTTTTTAGTTTAGGCATATAAATCCACTTGCAAAATGCAGCAACTTACTGGAACCTGAATAACAGGCAACAAGCCACACAAATAATGAACAAACAAAGAATATGCAATAGTATGCCCTTAAAAAAAACCTACTTTTTAAAACTATGCAGACAATGTAGCTTTTACAATAGTTATCTTTAAATACAAGGAACCTTTTGAACGAAGACAAACAAAACATGTGCCACCTTACTTACTTGTTCTTTGTCAGGCTTGTCTGAAATGTCATTTAGACTGGAGGATGTCAGATTTCTGTGTGGTGTTGTTGGACTACCTATAAAGATACAGAAATATTTAAATCGATTTCTCAAGGAATTTTTTAAAAAGAATAAGACACAAAGTACTGAATTTTATGCAATCCTCTGTAATCCTGTCTCATATAATTAAAGCACAATTTTGTATACAGTAATGTACCTGGCAATTTACAAGTAGTTGCCAACACCTTCCTTTCCCCAGCAATATATAAGTAAAATATTCAAAATGAATTTAGAATATAAGAAAATACCAATATACTAAGACCATTAGGTTTAGATGGTAGAGCATCTAATTTGAAACTGTTAGGCAGCTGGAAACAACTGCCAGGTAGTTTTTACAGGTGTTTCTGGGATTTATCAAATGCTTGAATTGCATTGAGTTTTTAATTACAAGTGTTGGGGTGCTCTCGTGTTCACGAAACCTCTATGGTACCACATACTTCGACTATCTGTTTGACCATAGCCTTAAAATCAGAAGGCATTATTTTCTGAGTACTTTAAACTAAAGATACAGTGAATGTTGCTGCAAAATTTAGAGGCCAAAAGACTAACCTCTGTACCATGTGTCTAATGAGTCAATTGGAGTGCTAAATAATACAAACCTCCACTCATAAAATTTAATTGTGGGGGCTTATCCAAGTTGAGGAATCTAGCCTATGTTCAGATAGGTACTGTCTGCATTAGCTGCCATTTTTCATAAATCATTAAAAACATACTGTTAAAAACTAAACTTTATTTCTGTAGGTTCCATACTTCTTGTAGGTGGTCTGCACTGTGGATTAAATTGACTAAATTACATAACAGAACATGGCCTTCTGCAAATAATAGCTCAGAGGTAAAAAGCTAGATAGAAAATACATGATGTGGGCTGGAAATGCATTATACTTCATATAATTAAAGCTTTTTTATCTATATATACTGTATATCTTTGCAGGAGGGATGTACATGAAACACATAAGTGCTTTAACACATTAAGTATTTACCACCTATTATATATGCACACAATGGAATCAGCCTGCAGGGAAACTATTTTATCTAAACATAGTAAGTGCACAGGTTTGACTTGCAGCAATGCCTCCGTCAGCATCCCTTATTTGGAATAATACCAGCGTACATCCATATAATTATTTTTCAGCAAATTAATAAAACAGGAACAAGTACATGGCACATGGGTAGATTTTACAATAACTGAAAACAGCAACAGGAGTTCTCTCTCTCACCCACTGTATAAATAATAAGAATAGGTAACATTTGCACTGTTACTGCTTTAAATAATAATTACTGCAATTGTGCTATTATCAGTAAACAGCTAAGCCTTCTGTCTCATACAATGACACTTTTTGGTATTCATGCTCATTGCATGATGGGTTTTAAGATTTCTATTTAGTCACATAACAGTTGGATCACAGCTTTGTTGTCAGCATTTAGCAGCACAAACTGACTTAACAACATAATAACCAAGCAGCTGGATGGTGGACTATAGTGAATTTTATAAAACTTTAATTCATGGTAAAGCTTTATTACTACATTCCCACCCACAGGTGACTCATGGTTCCTAAGGGCTTCTTATAAATTCCAAACACTTCTGTAACTAAGTCTGGACCCTGAAACATGAATAAAGTTTTTTCAAGGATAAGAGTGGGACAAATGTTTTTAAAATCCAGTAGGTTTTTATTTTTAATAAATGCGACTGCAAAACATTTTACGGTTCATCAGTACCCCTTCATCAGGGCTGGTGGCAAAAAGAAAAAAACTTACCACCATCACAAATTATTTGACAAGAGATACAATTATCACCAGGACCAATGGGTACATCTATTGAAGGGAAAACTCACTGGGATGTGTAAATGTGGTGATTTTTATTTACTCTCATTTTCCTTTAGAACAAAAGGTAAAGGAAAATCCTCTGATAAGGTGCAGGTAGCAAAAAATAACCTCATAAGGTTTATAATCCCTGCTTTATAGGAAAAAAAAAATTTGGCTGGTCATACATGTTTATTTTTACATTAACCTAGTAAAAAGTAACATGGCTACCTATTTTTTGTTTTTGCTGCAACCAGATATTGAATAATAATAATAATGCAAGCTAATAATTTATAACATAAAGCTACAATTACATTTAATAATAAATTAAGGGACACATTACAATAAGATCAATATGATACTGCAAAAAAAATGTATTGCCTACTGAACGTCTATGTTTCTTTTCTAACACATTCAAGACAATACATGATCATTCCCAACTTACTGAGCCATCCCATGCTGGGGCTTCGCCGCACTCGGAGATCATCATCCGACATGCGGGTTGCCAGGCAGGGCACAGAGTTCTCTAGAGGACTGCGTGCTAGTACCAAAAGCAGAAAGCAGAGGAGAGTACCAGCAGGAGGAGCAGAAGGAAAGCAAAATAAAAGTGAGAATAAAGGAGAGAAAATATCTAAAGCTATAAAACAGGACAGCAGAAAATAGCAACATAAATACTTCAGCCACATGTTAGGGCCTATTTTGCATTGTGTTACTGGTCAATAATATTGGACAACCTGTGCTTTCAACTACTTGCTGGTCCTATTTATACAATGTTCTCAAAAAGAGAGGGGGGAAAAAAAAGCAAAAAAAGAAAGGGGAAGGAGGATTAAAAGGAAACGCAGAAGAGAGAGTGTAAATGAGAAATGGGGAGGAATTGAAAAGAGAAAGAAGAAAGAGAGGGGAAAACAGTGTAAGGAGAGCAAGAACAAAGAGGAGACACATGAGAGAGGGGAAAGAGGGAACAACCGAAAATGTGAGGGGTGATATATATACATATATATATATATATATATATATAGAGAGAGAGAGAGAGAGAGAGAGAGAGATAAGGCAGGTAAAGAGGGGCAAATGCAAAAAGAAGAAAGTGATGCCTGAGAGAGAAGTGAGGGAAAAAAAGGGTGGAGGAGAGAAGGAAGTTTGCGAAGGGGAAACGGAGTGAGATAAATTAGGAAAAAAAAAAGGTAGATAAGGAAAACAGGGGAAAGAAAAATGAAGAGAAAGAACTGAAAAAGAGAAGGAGAGAGAGGCAAGAAATAAAATGTGAACTAAAGGAGAGAGTGAAAAGGAAAGAAATGAGAGGAAAAAGGAAATACAGTGGAAAAGTGGAGAGAGGAGAGAATAAATGAGAGAAGAGGGGAAAGGGGGGGGGGGGGCTTATTGGAGAGAGGAAAAGAAAGGGGAGAAAAAAAGATGGAATTGTGGGGAAGAGAGAGGAGAGGAGTATGAGGAGAGAGGCGAAAGGTCAATGGGAATAAATTACTCCAAAGTTAGTATATGCATGAAGTTTGTAAGTTCTCCTTATCGCCCTAAAAATTCCAAGCAAAATATATAATATTGGCAATTTCTATCTAGCGTAAGTATCCCTGGCTTGTGTGTGCATATTTCTGTTAGAGATAAAAATACAAATAATTATGTTTAAAAGGCACAACCCAATCACTTTATCCAACCTAAAAGGGACCTACACAATTCTTATCATAAATTGACTACAATTGTTTTCCCAGTGTGTGTAAACCTTTCTGAAACTGATTTATGTTGGAGAACTCACTTACTTGGTCAATGTGCACTGGTGAGCCAATCAAATAATAAATTAAATGAATGGGTGACATTGAGATAAGGTACAGCTCAAAACAGAGCTGTTAGCATGTAAAGTATATATTAAAAAATTATATCTTTTAAAAAGAAGAGTGTTTAATAAAGAAAAAAACTGTCTAAATACTAATAAAGGGTCAAATAATCAGTCAAAAAAATACCATGCTGCCATGACACAAGCCAAAGGCATGTTATGTTACTCAGAATTTATAACCAAAGCAAGATTAATCACCAACACAACACACTGTAAGGAACTTACCCGCCCTGCGAGCCCGCGGTGTCCCTGGGGTTCCCAGCCACAGAGGGGGACGCCACAGTAGCAGGCAGCATGGCCGAGGCTGCTGCCCTGCTCGCAGCTTGTCTGTCTCTACAGGCGGAGGGATCCGCCCTGGCCAAAGTACTGTTCAGCCAGGCAGCAGCCCTTGCATCCCTTTGGATGTGGTTCCTGCTCCCAGCACTCCTTTGCAAGTGCAAAGTAGTGCACGTCCTAGGAGTACTGTGGGAAGAGGTGCGCGTGTCACCATGCGTCCCTCTTGTACCCCCGAGGGCGTGGCACTCGGCTGCCTCGCCCTAGGGCGGGACAGAGTTAGTTTGAATTCCCTGCGGCCAATCAGCTGCAGAGGATTTACTCAGTCTCCTATCAGACAGTGCCAGGTGGCGCAAGGTGATTGGTCATCCTGGCCATTTAAGGAGAGCCTGTCCATTACACCATTGCCCGCTATAGCCTCTGTTACCACAGTGTGCTTGGGTGTGTCTTTGTGTATGTTAAACCTTATCTGCTTGTCATCTCCTCAGTGACCTGGTCTGAAACTAACTCTGATTGAACTCTGCCAGCCCTGACCTCGGATTGTTATTGACCATTCTGCCTGCTGCCTGCCCTGACCTCGGATTGTTACTGACCTGCATTTGCCTTATCCTTCTGTACCTTGCTTGATTGAAATTAACCCTTGCTGTGCTGTGCTGTTTTGAATAAACCTGATTCAAGGATATCTGGAGTTGGTTGTGGTTTGTGTGCCCAGGCGCATTACACACACTAGTGCAACTTATTCCAGTTATATCCAGCCAAACAAATGCAAACATGATTATTTTGAACAAATATGCACCAATAAATACAGTACACACAGTATATATATATATATATATATATATATATAATGATGATATAACACACACTCAGAACAATGAATCACTGTTAATGTGTCCACTGCACAGCAGCATGAAAGTGATTTAAGCACATAGGCATAGGCAACCGAGAGCCTATAAGTACTTACAGTACAACTTACTCTAACTTATTTTTAGCAAAACAAAATGACGCAGATGCAACAAAAACAGGATGGGGGTTGCCTATCCCTGTTCTGTGATAACACACAAATCAGAAGAGCTAAGTGCCATGCTATTCACCTGAGAGGAATGAGTTTTTCATCAAGCCCTCCTCTCTCCCTCCTGTATAAATCACATTACAAGATTGTAAAATATTAGAAAAACTGATGTTCATAAGACATTATGGGGTGAGAATGAAACTATTAATATTGAAAGTAAACAAATATGAATGTCAGAATACTTAGACGATGAAAATTGAAGCACAGAAGTCCTATTTACCCTTTGTTACTAACTTTATTATTCTTCTGTCTCACTTTGCAGTTGTACATATGAAATGACCATTACTGCCAGGGAAATTGTTTTTCTATCTAGCAGCACTAAGAATGAGCTATGAATAAAGACTGTTGATTTTATAGAGAATCTCAGATTGCATTTGATATTTTTACTGTTGCTGTTCAATTTCTGCCTTAGTTTGTATATATGTACTCATATCTCATTATAAAAGATTAGCATTAGGAGATCTGCTTGTCCTTATTACAGACAATAAGAGGGTGCCAATTTTCTTACTAAATGCATTGTTCTTGTCGTTTATCGATAATTGCAATCAATAATGGCCTATGCTGGAGACCATTTGAAGTCACTACATTTTATAGTAGTGCATGCATGAGATATAAATAGACATAAGACAGAAAACAGTCATAATAGATATTGTTTGTATCCTTATGTTAGAAGTTGTTACTGTGCCTTTTTAAGTACTTAAGGGACAGTATCAGAATTTTTAAAACAAAGCTTAGATGTAACATAGTGGAAGTGTTTTGAGTATATTATGTAAAACAATGATAACTGATGCTAACTAACTATGTGATGACTAATTGAAATGCTCTTTACCCTCTAGATGATGTTAGTGAGTCAAGAAATGGTGATGGGAAGTAAACAAGGATAGGCAACAGTAGAGACCAGCCCTTTCATTACCATTATCAGGGTTGGTAAACATCCTACTTGCGCTGGAGACAGTTTTCCCTATGTCAGCCAGGGAGCGCAGGTTAGACTTCTTGGTCTGGTGTCTGTGTTTCCTGAGCAGTGTGTAGGTCACCTTCTCCTTAAATTCTGGCTTCAGCAGACCTGTCTCAATCTGGTTATCAAGGATTTTCTCTGTTAAAAAAAAGAATAAAGTCAAACATTCCTGCCTTCTACAATATATACTATATAAGTAATAATTAGCACTGACCAGTGTAACTAAATTACTCATAGATATATATGCAAAATCTAGAAAAGGAGCACAGAAAGACCTCATCAAAAGAAACTAGATATTACTGGGACAGGAAGTTAAAACAACAAGAACATAGACAGAAATAAAAACCTGGTGAAGAATCTGTCTCCTTCCTGTTCTATCCAAAACCTAAGCAAAATATTTTGGATGGAAATACTTTCCACACAAACCCTTTACAATTCAAACTATGCTTTTGTGCAGGTTAATAGGATATATTATACCTATGTATTGCCTAGATAATTTTTAAAATTAAAAAGGACAGTTAAAGAGATCCTAATCTATATATTACTAATTACCATTTCTAAGGCAACAATAGTGCTGAAGAGATGGTACATAGTTACATAGTCAGGTTGAAAAAAGACACAAGTCCATCAAATTCAACCACTAGATAAATAAACATACTACAAACCAGCATATTCCAGATAAAACAATATATGCAGAATTGATCCAGAGGAAGGCAAAAAAAAACTTATAAAGCCTTCAATTTCCTCCAACTGGGGAAAAAAATCTCCTTCCTGATGTCGTGAGGCAATCTGATGTTCCCTGGATCAACAGTCTTTGTTGTAATTTCTTTAAAACCTTTAAAGTTAGGCCTAAGGCTGGGTACACACTTGCAATACTTCTCGTCCGATAATAGGCTCAGGGACGATATCAGACGAGAATCTGGCATGTGTACAGCGCCTGTCGTCCATCGTCCGAACAACCGTCCTGGCGGATCCACAGATGATGGACGATGAACGATTGTAATGGAAACGAAGAGGAGAAAGCACAGTGGGGTGCCGCTCCTTCGTTCTCACCTCTGCATACAGCAGAACAGTGGTGTATGTACAGCACTAGTTCATGCATCGTGCAGTCCTTAGTCATTGGAAAGGATCGTGAAAGATCCTTTCCAATGACAATTATTGCACGTGTGTACCCAGCTTAAGCCCCCTCATCCCTAAATCAAAAGGTCAAAGACCAGTCAGTCATATAACTTTTCATACACTGTATATATATATATATATATATATATATATATATATATATATATACCTTACTGAAGTGTTTATTAATATTGATCTTTTCTTACAAACAAGAAAAATGGTGCTTGTCTGAATAGTGCAATGTAGAAAGTAGACTGATGGGTGTATGGGAGAGACATTGCAAGCAAAAATATAGGATACTTGATGTATACATTTTGAAACATAATTAATGCAAAATTAAGAAACCTGCAGGATACTCACCAACTACCTGTGGGAGTGAATTGGCCTCTAGGTCAAGTAGTATTGTCCCTTTTTCAATACACGTCCTCAGTTCAAACAAACTGTGCAAGGATAGTGTGGCAACATGGGGCTTACTCCACCTCTCTCCACCCTGCTCCACCTTCTCTTCAAACTTTATCCACCTAAAAGGTAAAAACAAATGTAAGTATTGTAAATTTAATCTATGTTTAGCAATAACAAATCTCTTGAAAATATGAGAAAAAATGTTTGGATGATACCATGGAAGCTTGCTTTGTAACTAAATGGTAAACAATAAAAGTTTATAGAGTACAAATGATTATAACTCCTTTTACCATGATCATGGAGGTAAAGAATCATGTCAGCTACTGCCAGACACAGTTAGGCACCTTAACCATCAAATTGATGCTCTGTTTCTGTGTGTGAGGTAAGGGCTAAAAAGTTGGTCCTTCCCTTTGTTTCCTGCTAAACTAGAACATATGAAATTAATTTTCTTATGTTTAAATAAACTTTATTGTTTAAGATTATTAGGTAATGAAAAATGTCAGCAGCTATTCATTTTTTGGGTACAAAGAAGACATTTATAGAGAAATTTTGTAGATAGAACTGTATGGTCTACTGTGCATCTAGAGCAGGGATTTGGTAGATATTGGTACCATGGGAAGTACCATGGATTTAGGTGTTTTAAGTCAGCAGTAATTCTATGTGAATATTTTAAAGCCCAACAATATAGCATAAAAGGAGTTACCAAATGCAGACTTTGCAAAGCACTGTGGTTCAAAAAGATAAAGCAATGGGTGTTAACACACTGCAGCAGTGTGCTTGCATTATAGGCATATTATTGCACATGCTGGTGTGAATAGTGTCTTGGGGTTAGGTTAAGGATTAATAGGAAATAAATTAGGATTAATTTGGTGTGATTGGGTGTAATTTAAACCTTAGGTTAAGCCTAAATATTCAGAATTAAAACCAGGGGAAGGGCATAGAGAATATCTCACACTGCCATCAAGGTAGCAGTGTTTAATGTATGAAATCTAACATATGGGAGTTTAAGCATAGATTTGGGAACTTCCGGAATAAGCCACGCTTTGGCAAGTTCTCTTTTGTCCAAATATGGAATGGCTGGAAGTGCTTACTTCAATGTACACTGTTGTCCATTGATGGGTAACAATACGCAACTTAAATTTGCCATGTCTGTGCCCGGACATTTCATAATTATTTATACTTCATGTAAACTAATTTAGAACTTACTTATGTATAGGCCGATTTTATTAGTCTATGACACACCAAAGATCTAGCAGCAGAGGCCCATCGTACTAAGTCAAGATAGATGAGTGACTGCCAATGATCTTTTTTTGCCAATTTGATAAAGTAAACAATTCTGAAGAATTTCGATACATGCTGCTGTTTAATAATTATTGTAGTGGTCAAGAGAAAAATGAGGATCAGAAAAAACTGGCCAAGCTAGTTGCAGATTTGAGCAAAGGTTAAACTAGTACTTGTTATACAGTGACAATATAATGTCGAATAGGCTTATAATAGGCATTCTTTAAGAGACAGGGACACTTTTATAGACACATAAGCTACACGTTTTGCAATAAAAATTTAAACTGTAAATGTCTCAGCTGGTCATACTACATGTGTGAGATAATAGGGGTTATCATCCAGCTAAAACCAGTATGTGCACTGTATACATCAGCTTGAATACTGTTCTGACGATGTGTAAAGTAATTATTGTAAACTATATTTCAATACAAGGTTACTCTTATCCAACAAAAATACTTTTGAGTTTTATTCTAACCTTTGAATTTTTGATTCTCTTTTATAGTCTCAATATAATACATCCATTAAACCAAAGCCTTACAACTGAAGGACATAAACATAGTGGCGGTGTTTTTTTTAAAAAGGCAGGCAATTTTTACTTTGTAAAGTGAATGTTTATATAGCTGGGAGAATATAATGAAACTGTGTTTACTTCATTTATTTAAACAAATGCAAGCTAAAAATCCAGTTTCTTAATTTTTCTACACATGATTGGATATTTAGTGTAACATAGGTTTAGCTTTATTCACCAAGTTGCTAGTAGAATAACTGATAGGAAAGGCAGAGTGAATTTGGGTGTCCTATTCTGAATTCTTGTTCAGGACCAGAGACTTAAACTACTGAAGTCACATGACAGCAAAGAAACTAGCATTTTAGAAAGGTGGAGGAAGGAGGATTGGGTTCTGAAAATGAATCCTCCATACTACACCATTACAGGTTTATATCCAGCTGATTACCTACATTACAATCTTATACCAAGAACAATGCAATATGAGGACCTTCCTGTCAGCAGCTATATTACAGGCAAATAATACTTGGTACACTTCCTTATTAATGGCCCATTGGCATAGGAGAAGACTGGAAAATGGTCTTCAGCAATCACCTGCTGGTTTCATGCGAGTGAAGGGAGGAAATGACGAATCCTGGTACCAGGCAGAGAAGGCATCCATCAGGGGTAAGCTGAGGTGTTGGGCAGCTCATTTTTCTGTTGTCTGCACCTAGCTAGATGTTAGAAAGAGGCAAGTGTAGAAGGCTGCAATACTGTGGGAATACTTGGGGCAGCCTGATATGTACCTATTCATTTTATCCTCCGCTTTTTACTCTTTTATATAGCACCTAGACTGGTCACGCACATTATAGCATACTGCCATCACACAATAAACTGTTTTAAACAAAAATGAAAGGCTTATATCAGTATCTAAAGAAACAGGAGGAAATAAGGATTCTTTTGAAAACTAATTCATTACTTGCTTGTTGCGGTCTCTAAATTGTTCCTTGTTCTAAATTGTTACCTAAATTGTTCCTTTAGGGCTTGCTCCATCAGGAAATGCAGAACCATGCACCTAACCTGGTACCTATTTTGAACCTCTTTGTGCCCAGGTGTGGCAGCCATATGCATTTTTGTGGGTATTCATGTGACTGTGAGGCTATGCATAGTGGTGAGGTTTAAAAGGAAATGGTTGGAGCAGAAGACAGCCCTGAGACACTGCATAAAGAATTTTAAAAAATGCACTGCAAATTGACCGCAACAAGCAAGTAATGTTAGATGTTACCTGTTTAAACAACAAATTTTTGTAAACATCAAAAAAGTAATTGGCATTCTCAGGTCACCAGTGACAGCTAACATATTTCCCTTAGTATATAGGCATAAGCCTCCTAGTCTTGCAGTATACAGACATGCATTTAGTGTGTGACCTTTACACTGCACTTTTGTCCAACATTTCCCCATCAGGCAGCTCATTGGAGGAGCAAGGTAAATTAAGTGAAATGGCATATACCTTTAAGTCATATTCGTTTTAATGAATGATTCCCTTAGTTAACTTTGTACTGTGCCTATTAACCTTGAATAATTAACGCTAATATTATTAGGAACAGATCAAGGGGGCTCTGATATAAAGGGAGGGTTCAGATTTAAAGAGGAATCTCAGCGTGAAGTGTAATGAAAAGAGGCATTCATTATGTTAAAGGAGGTTTCTGATCTGAAAATGCTTGTCCTAAATGAAAGAGACCTTGTCAAAAATTAGCCTTATGGCCAATTGACCATAGGTGGTGCTGCAGAGTTACCACAGGAGGGGGTTGGGGTAGGGACCATATTCAACATCTGAACCCATAGGTCTGTAACTACATCAATGCTTGCAAACAATGGTTAAACCTTCTTGAGGCCCAAACCAGCATTTATTTGACATTTTAGTCCTGCTAAAAATAAAATACTTGTTCACCATTCTTCATCCTTTGTTACATCTCAGTGTTGCTGATTCCCTGCAACTGTTTTTGCAGACTAATGGATAATGGCATTTCTCAGGCCAGGTTTCCTGATGGTGACAACAGTAAAACATGCCAACATAATGTGTGCCCAGAAGCCCATGTGACATTGTAACAATGCAGGGGCACACTTAGGGAAGGGACCATTGTCATTCTACAACATGAAGTGTCCTGAACAAGATCACTGGGTACTATTTAAAAAAAATAGAAGGCTGCAATACTGTGGGAATACTTGGGGCAGCCTGATATGTACCTATTCATTTTATCCTCCGCTTTTTACTCTTTTATATAGCACCTAGACTGGTCACGCACATTATAGCATACTGCCATCACACAATAAACTGTTTTAAACAAAAATGAAAGGCTTATATCAGTATCTAAAGAAACAGGAGGAAATAAGGATTCTTTTGAAAACTAATTCATTACTTGCTTGTTGCGGTCTCTAAATTGTTCCTTGTTCTAAATTGTTACCTAAATTGTTCCTTTAGGGCTTGCTCCATCAGGAAATGCAGAACCATGCACCTAACCTGGTACCTATTTTGAACCTCTTTGTGCCCAGGTGTGGCAGCCATATGCATTTTTGTGGGTATTCATGTGACTGTGAGGCTATGCATAGTGGTGAGGTTTAAAAGGAAATGGTTGGAGCAGAAGACAGCCCTGAGACACTGCATAAAGAATTTTAAAAAATGCACTGCAAATTGACCGCAACAAGCACCTTTAAAAAAATGGTATTTCAACCACTCCTGCTTGTTTTAATGACAATTTAGGCGTTGGCGCAATTCAAGTATATTACTAAGTACTGTATGTATGAAACACGAAAAAGGTGCTGTCATGTTTTTACTTTATATATTTCCTCTCTTGAAATGTGAATAATATACATATTGAGTATGGCCTACTGCTCACAACGCCTTGTAAGTCGGCTGACTAATCAAGGCCCAAGACGTTGGTGGATTTGTCTGGGTTAAACAGTGAGACCAGGGGTATTTCCATATTGACAGCAGGACTATATATAAAATTTGTGACAGTTAAGGACTGGTTGACAGTGGTAAACTGCAGAGGTATTGCTTAAAAAAACAACTCTCTGATCTAGCCCAAAGTTCTGTACTGTGTGGGAGGAGTTAAACTTAAAGAAGTTTTTCAATTAGAAATAAGGCATAATCATTAATTCAAACATGACAATGTGCGTTACATAATGAAAGCAAATAACCACATGATTAACTGATAAATAATTCCTAAAACCAACAAATAACATTCCTTTTAATGTTGGGAAAAATAGGGATTCTATTTAAATAGATGGGAAAATGTCTAAATCCTAGAACACACCTATCCCTGTCCACCCAGTATTACAGTCTGGAGGGAATGGTCACAGCTAAAACCACTTGGGAACTACAAAAATATGACTTCCACACCATAATGTTTTCTACAACAATCCTGGAGTTTATATGACCCATTTAGTGGTCTCAGTCCTCCTGCTGCATTCTCAGCAGTATCATAAAAATGTAAACATGACAAGCGGGTACTGGGTGTGAAGACCAGGGAACTCAGAAATCCCTCCAAAAAAGACAAAAATAAATAGATTAAATTCATATTTTGTACACTCCACAGGTTTTGCTATAGTTTTTTTATTAATAATATTACCCACACCACACCTACAAAAAAAAATCTACTATAAAGTGTTCTACTGAGACATCTGTCACCTGAATTGTTCAGGACCAAAGATAACCAAGGAACTTAAAGTAATGTTAGATGTTACCTGTTTAAACAACAAATTTTTGTAAACATCAAAAAAGTAATTGGCATTCTCAGGTCACCAGTGACAGCTAACATATTTCCCTTAGTATATAGGCATAAGCCTCCTAGTCTTGCAGTATACAGACATGCATTTAGTGTGTGACCTTTACACTGCACTTTTGTCCAACATTTCCCCATCAGGCAGCTCATTGGAGGAGCAAGGTAAATTAAGTGAAATGGCATATACCTTTAAGTCATATTCGTTTTAATGAATGATTCCCTTAGTTAACTTTGTACTGTGCCTATTAACCTTGAATAATTAACGCTAATATTATTAGGAACAGATCAAGGGGGCTCTGATATAAAGGGAGGGTTCAGATTTAAAGAGGAATCTCAGCGTGAAGTGTAATGAAAAGAGGCATTCATTATGTTAAAGGAGGTTTCTGATCTGAAAATGCTTGTCCTAAATGAAAGAGACCTTGTCAAAAATTAGCCTTATGGCCAATTGACCATAGGTGGTGCTGCAGAGTTACCACAGGAGGGGGTTGGGGTAGGGACCATATTCAACATCTGAACCCATAGGTCTGTAACTACATCAATGCTTGCAAACAATGGTTAAACCTTCTTGAGGCCCAAACCAGCATTTATTTGACATTTTAGTCCTGCTAAAAATAAAATACTTGTTCACCATTCTTCATCCTTTGTTACATCTCAGTGTTGCTGATTCCCTGCAACTGTTTTTGCAGACTAATGGATAATGGCATTTCTCAGGCCAGGTTTCCTGATGGTGACAACAGTAAAACATGCCAACATAATGTGTGCCCAGAAGCCCATGTGACATTGTAACAATGCAGGGGCACACTTAGGGAAGGGACCATTGTCATTCTACAACATGAAGTGTCCTGAACAAGATCACTGGGTACTATTTAAAAAAAATAAAAAGTGCATAGATATAAAAGTATTACATATACTTTTTGAAATACATTAATATGTTAAAGGTTATATGAGACTTTAGAAATGGGATCTACATTTTTATCCCAATCGCACAAGGGCCACGGCTCCCATAGCATGCATTGGCAAGGGCTAACAAGTATGAAACAGCTGCATGTAAGATGGACAAACAGCTCTATATTTAGGCCATGCTTCATTATATTGCCTTCATTCTGGACAAACAGTTGGCACAAACCAAAAAGAAATAATTTTCATATAATCTATCTGTGCGTATTTTTTTATAAAATTATATGGGCATAACTTAAACATAAATGATTCTACTTTAAGTTATTTTACCTTGCATACAGAATGACAAAAAGCATGAAATGAAAAGAAGACAAATAAAAATAAGGCACCTGTCTGTCACCTATTCCCACACATAGGCCCTGATTTATTAAAGTTCTCCAAGGCTGGAGAGAATACATTTTCATCTGTGAAGCTGGGTAATCCATCAAACCTGGAATGGATTTCCTAAAAGTCATTAGCTATTTGTTAGCAAATGTATTCAATCCTGGACCAGATCCATTACAGGTTTGCTGGACCACCCAGCTTCACTGATGAAAGTGTATTCTCTCCAGCCCTGGAGAACTTTAATAAATCAGGGCCATAGACTCAACAAACACTTCTAAAGGTAACATTCATTCCATGGCAGAATCTAAAGTTCAAAAGGTTTCAGAATTCTGACCTTTAAAGACAGATTTTGTCTGGCTATAATATAAACTGTTAATGCAAGAGCATCTTCTTTTGAGATTATGTTTGCCCTGCGTTCTATAGAAATCTACCTGAAAGGGAGTTGATGTCATCCTTACCTAGATGCTGCAGGTGAACAATGAGAGTACAGTAAGCATTATTGCAATTTTATCTTTTAGGAGTACATTTTTCATCTACATTTAGCAGCTGATTTGGTGAAGGTGGGGGGGCCCAGGTAGCGTTTGCGGACCTTACATTTAAATGGTCTGCTTTAAATCTGCCAGCTGATTTAAAAAAAGTCAAATGGATTTTAAAAATAAGAAAACACCAGAAACCCGATTATGGCATATTTTTGAGCTGAACTTGAACCTAATTAAAAGCTGGAGACATACTGACAGAAAAGGTAGATTCACTAATAATTATGAAAGAGCTCAAAACAGATTTTAGAGTTTGTATCAATAATGTTATTGTGCTTTAATGTAAAGCTCAAGTTGTACAGTGAATGCAAAATCACTGTAGTCCCCAGCATGATTCATGACATGTAGGGTTTGGAATGTCATTAGCAATCAAATAACTAAAACAGGGGTCTGAAGGGCAATGAGACAACATTGCTGCCAAAGCATTAACAAATAAATTCCCAGATGGAATTACAAACCTTGGTGGTTTTCCTTAGATAGCAGCTGCCCCAATGACCCAACCAGTGTATGAAATCAAAATGACATATTACCATGTGCCCACACACTGCTGGCTGCACACTGATGTAGTGTTTGCACGTGTCTCCCACACTTCACCTTATAATAGTTCTGAAATCTCAAGACGATCACTTCTAACCAACAATCTAAGTAACTGTACATTATTGTTGTAAATGACATCACATTTATGGTTTTAAGTGGAGCATGAATATTAATCAAGTACACCACTACTTCTATACACACCATGAAAATAACCCCAGAACTTCTTTGGTATTTCTGTTTTTAACATTTAATATAACTACAATGGGGACCCATAGCTACAAAACTCCCTTGAATATTTCTCCACTGTTTAATATAAGTCAATGTTTATATTGCAGCATTTACAATTTGAATTTTGTAGTTTAAGTTTTTTTTTGAACATAAGTTTCACATTAGCGTGCAGCTATTTTGCTATTCTTAGATAAATATGGGGTAATTGGATGTGGTCCCTTTTGGTCAGCACTGGCAGCAGCATTAAGGTATGGTAGTAGCCTGTATTTCAGCTGGTCAGATTCACCTTGGTTATTGCAGGTTCCAAAATGAAAAGAAAAATAAAAATTGTTTTAATTTAAGACACTTTGAAGTTAGTTTCCACCTTTAACCTTTCAAATGTTAACAGCGCAGTAAAAAAAATGAATGATACAAAATCCTCTTTTGTATAAAGCATACACATCTATTAGATCTTACCTAGCTGTCTCCTTCCATTCCATTTCTTGGCCATCAACAGAGAGTAGCTCATCAAGCTCAGTGAAGAGTTGAGGGGGTGCTGGGCCTTCATCATCTTCACCCAGAATAAAACGTATGCGTTCTGCAGCCGGGGAGACTGTTGAGGTGAAAATACTTCGATTAACAGCCTGGTTGATAATAACTGAATTGCGGGTTGGAGATCGCTGTCTGCTCCTGCTAGCATTCAGCGTGTTCTCCAAACTTTCTTGATCAGTAGACATAGTCCTTGCTGGTGGTCACTAGACCTGATGGTGTATCTGCTTGGATTGTTTGGGTCTCTGTTGAGTAGGCAGTATACACAGAATATAGTATTTCCAGACAACTGTACCACCTTAATGGCTAAGGTAAGCAAACTTTATAATTTATATAGCAGGGAACCAGTTTTAACCAAACCAGCTTGGGCAAAATCACTGGATAGGAGCATCCATCTAAAGTTTCTCCGCCCTTCTATCTAAAACGTGCCCTAGTCATTGGTTTGATGGTTTAAGGATTTTTACCAGCAAGGAAATGTTTAACACAAGGCAGTCTACATTTTACATGAAGCCAAGGGCAGAATACATTATGTTAAGCATCAATGCACCTGAAAAACAGCTTGAGGTCAATGCTAGCATAGCTGACGGCAGACTTTTGTTAGCCAATATTTTTAAAAGACTAACATTTCTTTAAAAAATTTAATGTTTTTCATTTATATGAAATTCTGTACCTGACAATAGCCTAAATAGGAAAGATGTATTTATTAGTTTCAACTATGTTTACAGCATTCAAAAATTTTAAATTTAAGTTTTTAAAAATGCCAGTACAGTATTAGTACAACAAACGTACTACAAGTTTTTCCTCAGCTGAGTTATATACAGATAAATAATAATGGTTTAGAATGCTAATTTAAATATTATCAATCCATGTAAAATATAATAATTTCAATGAAAAAAAATCCTTATTAGAGTTATTGAATAGAGCTTTATACAATAAACATTTATACTTTTATAAACAATAATGACAACAGCAAAATATTTGATCAGTAAAACTTGTTTAAAAGCCCCATTCCCTATATTAAAATATCAGTTTGGCTAATATTTGAGATCTTTAAAATATAATAAAAACATTTCTTGTGTCTCTTAGATACTTTATTCAAGAGAGCTCCAGGCAAGGTAATTAAAACTTACTGTTGAAGCTACAGGGATACAGGGATTCACTGTCCCTCATGTAATATACTTTATATATTATTTAATAAATAAACTAGTATTTTAGTACAGTCTGATAAAAGCTTAAAGTGCAACCTTTTTTAAACATTCCTCTTACACTTGCTACATCTGAAGTTCAGTTTTACTTTTATTTGCATTTGAATTGAAACTCATAATTTTAGTTTTCTTTTTGGCATCTGTAAAGATTTGTTTATGACTGCAGTGTTCATATTTTTAAGGTTTACAAGTAACTACAAAAAGTTAACTGCTGCTGTGTGAATTTAAGCATTCCAGTTTTGTATGCTGTCTAATTTTACAGGAGGTCACATAGCAATGATCTTTATTTAAACAGAGTTATATTATCCTGAATAAACCAGAGCCAATAACTTGATCATAACCATATAGAAACCTATATTCCATTACGGCCCTAAGGGATGTCTTCTCTTTATTACGTATAAATGGAAGCAAAAAAAGAGAATAATATATTTCCCCACTGTGAATTATATCTTCTATTGTATTACATAATATTAAATACATGGTCTACTAGACACAGGGGCAGCAGAATTAAAACATGAGGAGAAGTATAATTCCGGACCCCTGTGTCTATAAGCACATATTTTTAGGATTATGTAATGCAATAGAGAATATAACTCACAGTGGGGTTAACACATACATCTCAATAGTATGTCTGACTAGAACAATGGAAACTGCAATATATGTTTTATGTTTATGGTTTTAGGTACTCATATCTGTATACTATTGCTGTTTTTAGTAAGTGCAATTATAGGAAACGGAAAGACCATCTAAACACTAATAGTGTATCTATAGTTCAAGAATCAATAGTCTATTTTTTAAACAGGGAATTAGACATTCCCTAAAACATTCCCTTGTGGAAATCTGTCAAGTCCTTGTGTCTCAATGGCAGCAATTGATTCCCACCAATGTGGAATGTTTGAGGGAATGTCAGATTCCCGGTTTTTTAAATAGAGCCAAGTGTGTCTTTTCCAATATGCCCTTTATTTACCTCAATGTATTTATGTAAATGCAGCACATAATCTAATTAAAGAATTTGTTTGGTCAAAGGTTTCTAGACCTGATTATTAAACCACGTGCACTTTACTACCTTTTCTGTAGGTTAATGATCTATTCCCTCTCTGGATGTATTCAAGCAACAGAACACCCCATTCTCGTCTACTGTACTGAAAATGCACGAGTCACCAACTGGTCAAAGAGCAAAATGTCATGTGATAGAAAAATGTTTTCAGACAGAATGACATAGCTTCAGACAGGAATTAATTCTTCAGTGCTCTTATGTCAAGTATAGTATTGCACATTTGAAATATGAACTGTATTCTTACTTTACATTTTAGGAGTCTCAGATTGGAATGTATACCTTTTTAAGTGGCTCAGGGGTTAGCACTCTGGCCTTTGCAGCGCTAGGTTCTAGGTTCGTATCCCGGCCAGGACACTATCTGCATGGAGTTTGCAGGTTCTCCCTGTGTCTGCGTGGGTTTCCTCCGGGTACTCCGGTTTCCTCCCACATCCCAAAAACATGCAGTTAGGTTTATTGTCTTCCCCCTAAATTGACCTTAGACTATATTAATGACATATGACTACAGTAGGGACATTAGATTGTGAGCTCCTTTGAGGGACAGTTAGTGACATGACTATGGACTTTGTACAGCGCTGCGTAATATGATGGCGTTATATAAATACTGTGTAATAATAATAAAAATAATAAAATCCAAAAGCAAAATTTTTATTTAATGCAGCCTAGCAGTTTTTAGTTGCGATGGCAGGGTTAATTTGCGTTTTAAGGTTTTGTCAATATTTTTTTTTTCACCTGATTATCATGACAATAAGGGATTGTTCAGACCTACAGTTTTTCCAAGTTTCAAAAAACAGTTAACATTGGATCGCTTAGGTCTATTAGGTCTAGTCATTATCCTTCATTTGACAGGCAGCAGGAAGAGGCAGAATTGAAAACAGGATATGTCCAGGATTGAAAACAAATAGCATATGATTTTGAAGAAATCCATTTCAGGTTTGCTGGATCACCCAGCTTCACTGATGAAAGTGTATCTTCTCCAGCATTGGAGAACTTTAATAAATCAGGCCCAAAGTATTGATTTATTGACTGCTAGTATTGTCATCATGGGAAGCTTATTGGAAAATAGAAAGTGTATAACTATACTTATGTTGTACTACACACCTGTTACAGCTGTGACATCATAGCATGTGTGCAAAAAGTGACATCACCCATTCACTGGTCCAAAGGTTTACATTTACACAGTACCCTCTCAAATCAATAGAGTGGGATATCATCTCTATTGGAGCATGGAGTATAACCTTTCCGTATAATAAAGCAAATTATTACCACACACGAACGAGTCCACCTTTTGACTTTGTGGGCGATATCTTGTTCATATGTTTTTAAGACTTGCAGCTAAGGCTGAGCCTGTGCACTTACAGTAGGCATTAATGGATAATAACAGGTTTCTGAATAATTTTTACAAGTTTGCTGAACATGATTTTCCTTAGATTAGCATTTAAGCTAACAATAAAAATGCATGTGTAGCAAGCTTTGCGGTAATAATAATCACTTGTTACTGGAATGATGGGTAGCTCAGATTTTTCTACCCTATATAGTAAGCTTCATATTAGGGCATATGTAAACCAATACTGGTATATTAAAATTTGGTTTCTTCCTTAAACTTTATTACTAATAGAAGGATGGTGTTGCCCAATGTATGAGTATTATGCTAACCACAAACAGAGAATAATTCTGTTTTTCTACTGATCATGGTCCTTTGAACATAAATCTCATCTTATGCCCATACAGTGAAAAAAACATACAGTCAATTCCACCATCTTTAGACTTTCTGAAAAAGATTTTTCCAGATTGCTTGTAGAATATTTCAATCACTGACCCATGCACAGTTGTTTATCAACCATAAGTATTTGCATGATTAAAAGGAAAATGCAAATAATTGTCCTGCACATTACTAGCAATGCATGATCAATAGCTGATTGTGATCCTATAATGTGTTGCAGTTTATATCCTAGCATATAACAGATACATAAGGCATACAATTACAAGTTTTATTGCACAACACACCTAGCTGCTTTGTGTCCTGTGACATATTTGTGTTTTTCTTACCTTGTTAAAAAATCATAATGCTAGTCCTGGGCTTCATTTTATGTAAAATCTAGACAATGTACAACTAGGTAAATGTGTAAAAAAAGGTTCCAAGTTATAAAGTTGTATAGTAAATTGTGAAATATATGAGGTTTTTGATTCTCTGATTTAAAATAAAAAAATAATATGCAGTGCTTACTGGAGTCTGCTGCCTGCAGTGGCATAGTGTTAGCAAGCAATAAAAAAGCGATATAGTTCAAAATTTCAAGCTATACCTTGTTCTATACATTGCAGATGGGAAGCTGTTTAAAAAAAGCTGGTAAAATTGTTAAGATTTTATTTTTCAATTTTTAAGGTAATAACTGTACTGAACAAGTTAATTTGTAAGGTTAGAACAGAGGTAGGCAAATTCCGGCCTTTAGGCCGCATACAGCCTAGCAAGTATTCCAGTCCGGCCTAACGCCCCCGTAGTTATTTATTGTTGGATCCGGCCCAATTAAATTGTTGCATTATCACGAGTTCCCGCACAGTAAACCCAATTACTATGCCTAAAGAGCAGAAGCAACGCGCAACTACCAGTCTCTGGACGGTTGGCCTCGAATGTCGTGTTTCCAACCCTGAATGAACTGACAAAGTATTCTTCGTCCAATGCGGCAACAAAGCCCAACAGAACTTTCAAGCTGTCAAATCTCAAGGTGCATTTCGGTGCCAAGCGGAAAACTGAGGCTGCTGGCTTGCAGTCACAGTTGGAAATAACCTTTCCTTGGACACCTTGTTTCTTCTGGTCTAGTGTGCCTTCTTGACCTGTGAAATGGCCTAGTAGTCTAAAAAGTTTTTGATGATATGTTAACACAGCAATACAACGGCATAACTCTGATATAGATTTTAAAAGATGAAATACATTTTACTGTCTGTGTAACAATTAATATCCAGTTGAACCTGTACTAAGCAAAAGTGTTGTTCCCTTTTCTACTCTACTCTTTTTTTATTCTGCTCTTCTAGTTTGTGGGTTGACTGTGTTCCTGTGTGGAGGCAATCATCTTGGTAGCAGCCAGGCAGCAATGCTTTAGATCTTACACTGCAGACATAAAGGTAATGCCCATCTCTATGTCACTTAAGCAGTGACATCCAATGAATAGTACAAGGGAGACAAGAAGCATGTGATCATATAAAAATGATTTTTTTAAAAAATTCCAGTAGTTAGTTGTAGGGAGATAGGAAGGAATTTATTTAAAACACTACCTGACCATTCAAAGCAACACTTGGATCAAAGTCAGTCAAGTAATCCCTGTCTAGTTTACCTGAATAATTCACTCCTAGAAATGATCTTTTTGCATGTACATCAACCACCTATTCATTACTGTATGCTTTAGCATGGGTGAACACAATGATGTATTACATGAGAAACGTTTTACAGATATGCATTCATTTTGTGTCATTGATGCTGCGTGAAAAAAACTGCCTTTTTCTAAAAATGCATTGCAATACAATACTGGTAACAGGCAGGACTAAAAAATAAGGGACACTATTTATAAAACAGAGAATCAGACATTCCATCACACATTCCCTTGTGGGAATGTGTTTCAATGGCAGTAAATGAGGGATTGTCAGATTCCCCATTTTATAAATACAGCCTAGATATATTTCCATGTAATGAAACATGGTATTTCACTTAAGCATGAATAGGCCCTTAATAAGAACCATATTAGTTAAATTTATCTGTGACTGGAGTCAGCACCAAAGAGGTTACAGTGACCTTACAATCAATGCTATACTCAAAATGCTCACTGGTGTGTCAATTTTAGTTAAACTGAAAACAGAATGTAACGATCAATGTAAAAATGCTTGTAAATTTCTTTGTTAAGCACAACATTAATTACAATGTGATGTAATTACCACATATTTGTCCTCTTCTTAGCATGCTAATGTCTCATTTCCATGTTTAATGGAATGGGTCTAATTGACCAGTTAGGAGTGTATTAAACCTATGTTAATTATTGTTAAATTGCTTAGAAGGAACAAGAAAGCCTGGGGTTACATTTACAAATAAACTTACAAGACTTGTAGATTGTAATTAGGAAAACAAATTGCTGTAATACTGACATACCTCACGTGATGAATTCACAGAGGTAGGGTATACTGCTTGCAGGTCATAAACATGTACATAGCACACATTTGGGAGTGTGACCTTCACTTTGGCCCTGCCTCTTACAATACAAGATGAATGTGTTCTGACTGACTATTCCTTGCAGAGCAAAGGTAACTCAAAACCTTTAGTACTTTTGCATCCTTCCTAAAGTCTGCAGGTAAGCATATCATTTTACCTTTTTTCTTTTTACTTTCACCATTGCACATTTTAAATACAGAATGATCTTTCGCATATCTATCACAATTGGATAGTTTAATAGGTATACATTTCAAGAGAAGAGACTGGAGTTATAAGAAAAAAGATCGATCTAGTTAGAATTGATTTATCTTCAATGTTTTCTTTTAATAATTTGGTGATATGGGAGGCATCCAAGACCAGGACAAGAAACTCACCTGACATGCTATAAACAGCAAAGGACTACATCTAGTAGTTTTTATATGGTCTGATCTCTCAGATATTTTCTTGTATGCTCAGGACTACTCTTCTTCTCATAAGTATTTTACCATTAATATTATAGTTTAATAGTATATTAAATAACATTTGATAAAAATAATACAATATGGTAATATAGGTAATATTTTAAGAAAATATTTATAATATATGTTCATATGATTAAATATAATAACAATAAAATAAGAATATTCTACTAGAACCATTAGAAGGCTTGTGACAGAAACCAACTGCTTTTAAGTTGATTTAAACCCTAAAAGATAACATTTAGTCATTTACTATGTATTAGGAATTCCCACTTTGTTCACTTTCATTTCTCCAATGCAAATCATTACCTTGGACCAGTGCAATAATAATCAGGGTAAATCATATCTGCGCGATATGAGCTGGCACTGCTGCTTAAAGTTTGAATTTGGGTACATGTGACTCTGGGCAATGCCAGAATATAACTGCCTGTAAAATTACCTTCATGATAAAAATTTTCCCACATTCCTGAATATCCAGTAATGCTGTTGGTCACAGCTGTTATGGAGTCTAGGGAAAGAATTTTATGCTTCTTGTTACCAACTTTCTCTTTAGGATAATTATTTTAAGAATACTACTCACAAAAGAGATACAGAGGATGATTAACATCATAAAGTTTAAATAATAAATTGTGTATAAGTGCATGCCATGGTTTAGGTCTGCACTCCTGCATATGCATGCTTTAATATAAAGAATTACTAAATGCAATTTGTTAAATTATACTCCTAACTTCGTTTACTGCATATGTTTATTCTAGGTTCACTTTAAAGACCCATCATGTGCATTAGAAATTCAAAGTATTTTACTGTGTACATGATGGGACTTTCACTTTATTCATTTTGGGAAATAAATATTTTCTACTGTTTTTGTAAATCAACCTCTGTAAGTTATATAAATGCATTGTTAAATACCCACATTCATTTCCTTAAAGTATGCAGAGATCTAGTAAAATGTGTAATTTGTTTGAGGGAAGTGGCAGTTTGGTATTAAACCCTTTATTCTCAATCAGTTTTTAGAGAATAGTGGTGTATATTATGGCTTTAGTGGATAAAATGCTATTGTAGGCTGGATCCTCCAAACTTTTATATCCTTAATAACTGTATCTAGAAACACAAAGCTACTTAAATAATTTTAAATCATGTCACATTCTCTACTTGAATATCTTAGTGTAACAGGAAGATCATTATTTTTGACCAAAAAAAAATTATTATAAAATGAACCTACAATATATTATTTCTTCTGTGAATGTTTCACTCTCACTTTTTTAAGAAATGTGGTATGGCCCTAAACCAAAAAAACATTTTTTGACTCTGTTGCAGGATTACTTGCGCAATACTGGATTTGCAATGGCTTAACTATTAAAATGCAACAAAGGTCTTGATGCCATCATTTTATAACTAATATGCAATAGCTCACCATTGTTTCATGGTGTAGTATGATGACCTAACTCATTCATATTGACATGATTCCTATTTAAATCAATCAGTAAAGTTCCATTGTCTGCTCCTGTTGCTTGATACCTATAGGTATAAAGGGCAGGGTTATGCAGCCTTTCCCTATGCTACTTGGAAACCCTGCAAGCTACAGCTCCCAACATTCATTGCAATATTGAATACTGTATACGAAAGAGTGTTTTTAGTAATAGACCACAGCTAAAAGGAGATGAGCACCTTTTAAAATAGAACACGTGAACCTATTACATCATCATCATCATCATCAAAGCTTGAAGAGCATAAGCATATATTATGACAATATGGTATTCAGGAGGGTGGGGGGCTAGGTGGAAGTGTGGGCACCTATCCAAAGGTAATTAAAAAACAGATGTTGCATCATAAGTTGCTACCTTGTTGGATTTTGATCTCTCTGGTGTTGAAATCTCATACTACTGCCCTAAATCTTAACCCTAAATCCTCCTTATTGGTGCCTAACTGTAACCCATTCTTCCTGGTGGTAAACCGTAACTCCCCACTGCTTTTGCCAAACCCTTACCCCTTCCTACCTTGCACCCAAACTTAACCTGCCTGTCTCAGTGCCTAACCATCCTGCCTAGTGCTTTATCTTAACAATGCTTTTAATGAAGTTTTAAAGCTTGATTGTGACACTTTACAAAAAAAAACCTTACTGCAAAGAACTATGTATTTTAACTTGTGCTGCTTAAATTTAGCTGTTTTTTTTCATATTGGCCAAGTTGCTACTTGAAGAATAAGCTCATGTACTCAGCTTTTATTTTTCAGTTCAAATTCTGAGAAATGTGTGCACATATTGTTATGTCATTTGCCCACCCTTTTTTTCTGAATGTTCTTCTGTGGGAGGTATACTTCAATAATTAACCATACTATCCCAACACTCTGTAAATGGTTATCTGGTGAACAAGTGAAATGCGCTAATTTTATTACGTCAAAAAAAGATTGTGTAATTTCCTTGGCGTAGGAATAGGATTTCTTTTGCATGAGTATTATCACATCATTCTGTGTGGCATGCACAGGCTTTTGTGAACTAATAACAGGACCAGATGTTAGCAAAAAAAAAAAAGGATATTCTAGGATGAGTGATAACTACTGGACACAGGACAAATCCAAACATGCCTTCTCATTTCAATTCCTGATTCTATTATTGAGGGAGCAGTATTTTTTATTCTCTTTTGTTTAAATATGTTTAAAATATTACAGAAGACAGATGTCCATTAACAATTGACCACTGCGATTCTGCTATTTGTTTTCTGTAATCCACTGCAGGACCTCACTGAGTCACTAGGACTGTACTGACTGAAGCCCGTGCTGCGCAAGTTTGACTGTTTGCTCTAGTATCATCAGTCAAATTCAGTCTGACTGGTTTGGGAAACTTCTGTGAATTTACATCTTTACTCTATGTAAAGATATTTACATTTTGTATGGTAAAAACAAGAAGCATGTAAAAGGGAAGTTGAGAATAGCACTACTGCTTCATAAGCTTGGTTTCTGGCATCACCAGAATATTGACAAAATATACTGTTTTACACAACATTTTGCACATGTATCAAGAAGAATTCTTTTTTTGTTCCAACAAAACTCTGCCTATCATAAACACATGGTTTGATGAGTTTGGTGTAGGGAAACTGGACTACACCTCATCCCTAGTGATCACCTTTTGGATTAATTGGAACTCTGATTGTAAATCCAGACGTTCACCAACATCAGTTTTTGACCTCATAAATACATCTTTAGGCAGAATGGACACCAGTTCTAACAGACACTGGGCAAAAGCTTCTTAAAAGAACTGAGGATGTTATAGTCACAAGGTCGGGGAGAAGGGGTAAATCCATATTGATTTATAATGAGTCCATACAAAATGAATTTGATGTAATATACATCAAACTTTTAACATATAGGGCTTATTATTATTATTATTATTATTATTATTATTAATAAACAGGATTTATATAGTGCCAACATATTACGCAGCGCTGTACAATAAATAGGGCTTGATTTATTAAAGCTGAATATACAGCGGTTTTCATTTTTGTGGGAAGGGAGTACGGATGAATCAAAAGCACTGTGCTATATTATAGTAAATATCAGTCATCAGCAATCTGTCATTTTGTTTCGGCATAGTATATCACTAAAAGACATTGTGGGATTACTGTACTAATGCAAGATTTTCACCTAGGACATTCATGAACAATCGCCTCAGGCAACAAAATCAAGTATCCCTATGGGGCTTAAGTTCGATATTTAAGGTTTCACTCAAAGTATTTTTTTATCATTTTTGCTATGGTACAGTATATAAAAAGATGGCTACTGAGGCAGAAATATTATTATTATTATTATTATTAATAATATTATTGTTATTAATATTATTATTATACAGTACTTATATAGCGGCCAACAGCTCTGTATATTAAATAGCCTGGTGCAAATGACAGACAGATACAGACAGTGACACAGGAAGAAGGGAGGACCCTGCCCAGAGGAGCTTGCTATCTAAGAAGTGGTGGAAGCAGCACACAATAGGAGTGGGAAGGGCAAGATGTAATTTGAGGAACTTCAATACAGTGAATTAGGACAGCAAAGCTACAAAACTAAATTCTTTTTATTACTTCACATATCAACAAAGGTATTGTTTTTAGTAGACCTTCAGAAACAAATATAGGTTGCTACTATTTCAGTTTTTACAAAAATACTAATCAAAACAATTTTGGCATAACCAGTTAGAACTTTTATGTCTCATTACAGCATATTTATTTAATGCATTGCTAAGGGGTAACAATGATTTGTCTCTAAGCATTTCTGTTAATTAGAAATGAATACCACTCCTGTGTTTTCTTATGCTACTGTATTGCTAAAACGGGAACATGGCCAAGAAACAATGAATGGAAGGAAAATGAGGTGTGTCAATGGTTTCAGCCTAAAGTCACATACATGGCAAGTCCTGGTTCACCCTCTGAACCTTCCTCACTACTACTTATAAGATCTGTTATCAGTGTGGGAGTTCAAAAGCTCTAATTTCCCTACAAATTACACCACTAAGTCAAAATAAACGTAATCCAATTTAATAGTCATTTCCGAAGGCAAGTTTTTTTGTTTTTTTAATAAAAGCTTTCTACATCATTGTTTCTAGCAAAAAAGAATATGGGTAAGTGTTGCATGGAAAAGAATTAAAAGTCAAACAGATGATAATTTACAATATGTTTATTTCAAATTACAATATACCCAGCATTTTGGGCGAGAAAAGTCTATGATGAATTTCCCAGGCTATGTTGATCTCTTCCTCTAATGCTACTTCCTGGAGTAAATGGGCATAAAAGGTCAAGTGTGCACAACTGTGTGCACAACTGTGTGCAACTATGTCTATGGCCAGTTTACATTTTTTTTTTTGTTTTATATGTCTATATAATTTTATGTAAAGAATTTTAAAAGCAAAGGTAAGTTTATAATAAACCTACTTTTTTCATCAACAGTTCACACTTGACAGTAAGGGAACATATCCAGGGTGTTCGTAGTGGACATAGGTAAGCACATACCATAAACTCCTGAAAACCTAGAAAATGATTAAATTAGAACTGTGGCCGGGTTATGAACATTTCCATATCAATGAACAGCAGTAAATATATATATAAATATATATATTTATGCACTGGATACGATGTAGAGGTGACACTTGGGTGCCAGACTGTCTGAAAGAGGTTGACCAAAAAAAGAGAGTTATTTTTGGTCCACAAATAAAAAAAAAGAACTGCAACACCTTAATGTGCATTGTGGTAATGTTACTGCTCTTGTTAAAGCACTGCACCACATTGAAAATGTGTTAAAAGGCCCCTTACACAAAGGTCATGTGTAGGACAGTGGTACTTGTTTAGTGTTTTGAGAGCAACACTAAATGTATGTGTCTAGGCCTCTCCGAAACAGACAGGAAATATGAATGTACTAGAGGCCTGACTCAGAAAACCAGTGCAGCATTAAAGGTGGGGATGGATTTGCATTGTCTAGTACAGGGGTCTGCAACCTGCGGCTCCGGAGCCGCATGCGGCTCTTCAGCCTCCTTGTTGTGGCTCCCTTCGGCTGCCGCGGGGAGATCTCTGATGGGGGATTCCCTTCCTCCCAAGACACTGCCGAGGAGGGGGATTCCCTATCTGGTGTTCTAATGAAAAAAATCTACCAGTGAAATAAATCTACCACGGGGCGTGTACAAATGGGTGTGTACAATGACATCCCCCTCCTTTGAACCCCAATTCCTCTGGAATGGGGAGATGTACAAAACCAAAAATGTAGGTGCAAGTGGGGGACACCTGTGACTAACACCCCCTAAAATTTAATTGTTAGGCTATCATCAGAACATAAAGAACTCTGCCCATCAAAAAAATCTACCGTTACACATTGCTGGAGGCACCTGAACCCCAATTTCTCTGGAACAGGAAGGGGGTACAGGTGAACAAAATTAGAGGTGCAAGTGGGGGACACCTGTGGCTAACACCTCCTAAAAACTCCACCCATCAAAAAACCCCTACCCTATTACACATTGGCCCTGATTCATGAAAGCTCTCCAGGCTGGGGATAATACACTTTCAGAAGTGAAGCTGGGTGATCCACCAAACCTGGAATGGATCTGGTCCAGGATTCAAAACATTTGCTAGCAAATAGCAAATAATTTTGAAAAATCCAGTCCATGTTTTGTGGATCACCCAGCTTCACTTCTGAAAGTGTATTATCCCCAGCCTGGAGAGCTTTCATGAATCAGGGCCATTGTTGGAGGCTTCTAGCACCTAAACCCCAATTTATCTGGAAACAGGGGTAAAAAAATTTGAGGTGCAAGTACGGGACACCTGTGGCTAAAAATTCATAAAAACTCCGCCTATCAAAAAAATCTATCGTTACACATTGCTGGAAGCATCTAGCATCTGGACCCCAATTTCTCTGTAACGGGGGGAGGCGGTACAGGTGACTAAAATAGAGGTGCAAGTGGGGGACACTTATGGCTAACACCACCTACAATTGAATCGCTAAGGCAAAGTCAGAAAATAAAGAACTCTGCCCATCAAAATAATCTACCCTGTTACACATTGCTGGAGGCTTCTAGCACCTGAACCCCAATTACTCAAGATTGGGGGGTACAGGTGAACAAAATTAAAGCTGCAAATGAGGGACACCTGTGGCTAACACCCCTTAAAATTTAATCGCTAAGGCATCGTCAGAACATAAAGAACTCTGCCCATCAAAAAAATCTACCCTGTTACGTTAGAAGCCTCCAGCTAATGTGACAGGATGATACGTTAGAAGCTGGAGGCTTCTAGGGGCATAGTTCAGTGTTTAATTTATTTCAAAGTAGGCCTACACATGCACACTTGTTGTAACAGGTAAAATTAAAAAAATATTAAAACTTTTAAAAGTTTATAAACTGTGTTATGTTTTGCGGCTCCAGACTATTTTTCTTTAGTGGAAGAGGAGGCAAAATGGCTCTTTTGATAGTAAAGGTTGCTGACCCCTGGTCTAGTAGGTTGTGCAGCTGATGGTCAGGAGAAAGCGTTGGGCACCGCCATCTTCTTCAGTCTTTCTCTGAGTTCTTCTTTGTATGTCACTGATCTCGCACTGCGCAAGTGCGAGATCGGGTGACATAGATGGGGAAAAAAGAGTGCCGATCTCACTGTGTATGGGAAAAACACCTTGAGCTTTCCAGGATGCATGATGTATGTATCCAGGGAGGATTTGCGCTCCCATTCTGTCATGAACGCTGCAGCGGGGAGGTGCTGCACCTTTTCTAACATTTTTAACCTTCTTTTAAAAAAAACAAGGGGGTGTTGCACTTAAAAAAATTACTTTATATAAAAGGGTTGTCTACCCTTTTACATAAAGTAAAAGGTTAGGTTTAGGTTCCGCTTTAATTCCCACATTCAGTCTACTTGGGTACACCCCTGCAATCAATCAAAGAGATTGATAAACTCCAAATAAAGTCCATATGTCATACATTTTGTGTCCTCCACTAAAACAACTACATTGACGAAATTTACTGGGTTCTTGTCAATTGCAAACAATATGAATCCAATGTCTCAAACAGGATCTATATCCATTATATATATATATATATATATATATATATTATATATTTATAGGCATTTTTTGGATATGTAGGCATAATTGTCTTTTCCTGCCTATTTGTCTAATATTTTCCCACGACTTAGAAAAGACCTTAAATGAAAATAAAAAGAACTTTACTTTTCTAGGAGGTATTCATAAACTTCAGGGTTCATTAAAGTCTCAATGTAAAAACACTGAACGGGTTTTTCTTGGAAATATTTCTCATATATATTTTAGGACTGTGCACAAAGCTTGACCCCATTGTTTTTAAAGCCTAAAATGTGCTTACTAATCTCCCGAAGATCTTTTGTGCATAAAAAATGTTAGTAATAACTATGTTGAAATTAGGGGTATTAAACTAATTACATGGTACCACTAAAGGAATAAATATACTAACCTGACAACACAGCTCATATATCAGATTTTGAAAACAATTATGAATCCTACAAGAACTGTAATAATTTAAATTATCAGATACACATTTTGTTAATTTAACAACTATTATGCCCTTCATAGCTCAGACATTTTAAAGCAGGAAGCCTCCATTGCTCTTTGTTTCTTAGAATCAGTGTCTGAAGTCCTGTAACAGAGCCCGGTCAAGCTGTCACAACGACAGCAGAGCTATCTTGATTATTTTGGGGGCAGTACTCTCCCTGTGTAATCTGACTAGGCTGGCCCATTCTGACCCTGTGTAGGAAGTTTTTTAAAGCTGTGTACACACGTCAAATTTTTCTCGCCCGATAATCGGCATTGGCCAGATATCGGGCGAGAATCTGGCGTGTGTACAGCCCAGGTCATTCATCGTCCGTGGATCCGTCCTGGCGGATCCACGGACGATGAACGATGAGCGATCCTAATGCAGAGGAAGGGGGAGAGCGCGCAGCAGGGTGCCGCTCCATTGCTCTCCCCCTCCCCTCTCCATAGAGCAGAACGGTGCTGTATGTACAGCACTCGTTCATGCATCTTGCGGTTCTTATCGTTGGAAAGGATCGTGAAAGATCCTTTCCAACAACAAGAATTGCACGTGTGTATGCGGCTTTAGCCCTCAACAGATTTTCTTTCCTGCTTTTGATGTCTATGTAGGACATTCCATATTATTTCGAGTTTGGGAGACAAACTAACACATTAAAAGAGAGGGAAACTTTTCCCAGGCATCAAACAGCAGTGGAACCTGGCAGAGACACTAACCTTACTCCACTGTTAAAAACAGATTGGGCTAAAGGTACAGTCTAATTTTTGGTGATTCGAGTCAGTGTAAGCACATGAATTGCTGGGAAGACTTGGTTTGATTTTCACAGCTGTATGATATTTACTAAGAAAGCACAAGGATGTATTTAATCTTTACTCATACTGATGCTCCAAAGGACTTTTTGGGAAAATTCTGATACTAATTTGATACCAATTGCTGATTTCCCAGAATTATTTTTGTTTACTTCCTGTCCACATGCACACACCACAATGTCAGATGCCCATCATTGCTCTGATCCTGGTTTCAGATAGTGACAATGGCACACTTTAAACCTCTATTTTAGTTGTACACAGACACAATAAAAACCATCTATTTTGGGGTGAAAATTATAAAAGTTGAGAATTGTCAAGTAAATAGATACCAAACATAGCTAAAAAAAAGGGAGGGGGGGGAAACTTAATGATACCTAATTCATACTTGTCCATAGGTAACACTTTAGGTCTTTATAGGTCATCGGTTAAGTTATTCATAAATATCGGCCCTACCCAAGTTTGCCACAGGTGAACAAATATGTATGTACGTGGACATGGGCAGGGGTGGGGTATCTCTAATTGTAAAATTTATATTTTTATTAATATTTTTTTTTCAATGTTATTTTGTTTTAAATTTCACTCATTGTATTTGTATTACTGTCACAAGAGTTGAATTAGGTTCTGATTAATATCCAAAGATTCTGTTGGACCCTTAATGTCCCCCCTATAAAATCCTTAAGGAGATTGAGTGCTCTTTACCTAATCTGTTGTTCATATATGCTAATTCAGCTGTCATGTGACAGTTGGAAACCTAAAAGGTATCACAGCATAGCTCTTCTGGGTTAGCTCTTCAGGTATAAGGTGTCTTTTCTGTATTATCACCAGCCATTGACACTTTGCTGTAGTCCCAGGCTCCACACAAGGGAGCCCAGGGACTATGGCCCTGATTTATCAGATGATCACTTCCATCAGTGAAGCTGGCTGATCCAGCAAACCTGTAATGGATCTGGTCCAGTATTCCAAACATCAGCATCAGCTTCACTGATGAAAGTTTATCTTCTCTAGCCTTGGAGAGCTTTATTAAATCAGGGCCTGTAAGTCAGGTCATAAGGGTTAAAGATTATATTAGATTTTAGTAAATGAGTTCAGATCTACTTAAGTGTTGGTGGGGTGCTTTAGTGCAAGGTATAAAAATGATGGCCCACCACACTATTTACATGGGGCCTTTACATTATCAAAGGCCTTGCACCAAAATCTATCAAGGTATATATACTTTATACATATAAAGTTTGTTGTTTTAGTAAAGTCCTGTAAAACAGTCATCCTGCAGTAATTATATCACTGGGGAAAATGAGCTTTGATATGTTTTTTTCTTATGAAATTTAAATAGATTTACTGATAAACAGCCTACAATTCAATGCCTTTTAGCCATGCAGAGTCTTTTTCTTTTTTTTGCTGACGCAGACACTATCTGTGGTTGCTATAAAAGCATAGCTGGGAGAGACAGTGTTGCTGTAAAAAAAAAAAAAAAAAAGAAAACTTCTTGGCTTTCTCAGCTCCTCAGCAATTTCACGTGAATGTGTTGGCCAGAATTAAACTAAGATTTAAGTTGGCTTAGGTAATTATAGCTACACAATATCAGTTCCAGATTTTGGATTAACATACTGTGAGATGGTAAACAATTTTCCAAAGAAGAGAAATCTCTATTAAAGTTATCTAAAGGAGTAAAGGCTTTGATGCCCATAGCAACCAGTCAAAATAATATTCCTTTCAAATTCAATCTAATGTGCATGATGACAACTGAACTTGGCTGCTGATGGCAATATAGAGCATTTCATATAGAGACCTTTCATTATAACTGAGATCATAATGCTTTCATTTATGATGTAGTCTGTCAACAAAATTAACACATAGACCTTTGTTTTTTTAAATCCCTTTATCCAGTCTGTAAACCTGCTACTTTTTAATTTAATTTACCAGAACTAGCTCTCCATCAAAATTTGCAGTGGAAGGTAAGAAAAGCATGAGAATTATGCTTATCTAACCTACAGAGATACTGCATTCCTAAGCTCCCTCGCTAGTGCCAATATCATTACCTTAGTTTTCTTCAAGGTTTGGGAATTTGGACCATTTTGATGGGTTGTGGCAGTATGCCTATGCCATAATTGTACAAAGGGCTTCATATCTCATTTTGCCATCTATGTTCCATCAGGGGGATTTTCCTTCACTTTCTGTCCTCATAAAAGTAGGATATATCCTCTATAACCAACTTGTTTAAAATGTCTATGTATAAATGTAATGGTTTGGTTAGCTCTAACTGTATGCAAGCTAAATCTTTATTTTCCTAATTTTCCTTGAACATGATGTAAACAGGGCGTTGCTTTATTCACTAAACTAACTACGTAACCCCTGCCTCTTTAGTACATCTATTACTACATGGTGACAATAAAACATTGTTCAAGTGATGGATGTAGAGCTGATATTGGACAACCACAGGTAAATATGATACATTCATTATAAAAATAATACAGAACAGCAAAAAGGGTTCAATAGAAAGCCATGCTAAGTTGTATAGGAAAAAAAAGTCTATGAATATGGGCACTTTGCAGCTTATCTAGATGCGTTCTTAGAACTTCCTAAACTAGGTTGAGGAATTCTATTTGTCATTGTCCTCTTCACCTCTAGGAAAGGTAAAAGATGTCCCCTCCACATAAACTCCTCCTTAGACAAAAAAATGCAAAGTTGAGCAATATTACTTTCTGTGTTTAAAACACATGATAAAAAAGCATATGTAGCCATACTGTATAAAGCAGAACAACAAGTGTGAATTCACTAAAAATGCAATAACATGTAAAGGAGTTAATCAAAGATGCTTCCATTAAAATGTAGAGTAGAATTCCAGCAAATGTATAATAAAACAGACTGTGCTTGGTAGTTTATCTTCAATGTTTTGGTGATGAGATATCATCAGCAATTCACAGCAATGTTTGCTTGATTTTTGCTCATTTCTATTTCTCTACCTATATATTTTGTAATTATTCTTCTTTTAATTATATTTTTATTTGTACCATTGCACCTTACTAATCTAAAAGTTTGTAGCAAAAATGTAAGATGTTTAAAAAATGACTGTTATACAATGGTGTAATTATGTATGTAGTTGTTAATCTAATGCTTTGATTCTTGTGGTTACATGGCTCAAGAGTTAATGCTTGACCTAGAAAAGAACATGGAAACTGAGCTTCTGGTCCTGTAATATTACCTATCCACCTCATGAACATTTGTAACATGAAATGAGTTAGCCCTAACAGATTAATTTAGTAAAGGCAATGTACAAAGTAATAAAAGTGATATCCAAAATGTAATAACCTATAGCAACTAGTAAAAGTTTTAATTATTGCTCCTACACAAAAATAATTAGACTTGATTGGTCTGTATGGGTTATTAACCTTTTTACAATACTGTTGTTCTCAATGAATATGTATTTAAAATGTTTTGGAAGTAATTTCTATACTCAGCTCTCATTCTCTTCTATTGCTCCTTGGATATCTAGGAAGTTATGATTGGCAGCAGCAAGTAAGTTCTGGGAAATGAAAACTAACGACTTCCTCAATTTCACACTTAAGGTATGATTCATATACTGATATTTAGTTCTTGATACATTGAAAAAACAATTCAAATGGTACTTTGTACATACCATGACAAGGAAATAATTATAGGCTGCCTGTAGTAAAATACATTGTTTGCTATAGGTAGGAACCATATTTGTCTACAAGGGACCTATTTATAAATGAACCTATTCACCAGTAAACATGCTATAATTTGTTACAATAATCAGCTGAAAAAAATCACCTAATTTTTCTCTTTTACATCACAGCTTTGCAATGTATTACAGTTTCAAAGGAACACCGCAGGGAACAAATGAAAACACCAGTTTTTTCAAGCACCGTTTGCCATTTATGCAGCTGATAAACACTTTAGAAAGGGGGCTCGAATAAAAGTCAATGTGCCACAGACCACTAGTTTCCTAATAAGTGGACAGAACTAGTGACAAACAATTAATCATCCAAAGGAATGAATGCAGCCACTTTACTAGAAGCATGGTACCTCTATTCCCCACTTTTAGAAGCCTGATTGCCAACAGAACCTGTTGACGGGACTATGGCAAGTAGCAAAGGGGCCCCAAACCCCAGTCTACCTCACAAGTCTTCAGAAGTAACATCAATAATACTTCCATTTTGCTACCTGCTCTCATTATATGTATATTTAAACTAATAGGAGACAATGCATAACAACCGAACCGTATTGGATTCATTAGTTTTCCTTCTGTACAGCTTTTTTTTGCGCTACTACTGCTCTCAGCATTCTTTAGCATTTGAAAAAAACACATAAATATCCCTAGAAAAGCAGCAAGGAGGTTACGAATAACCCAATGCAAAAATAATACTTCAGAATGTGTTATTTGTAATATAATAAGAAATCGGTCATAGTGTGGATAATGTTTTAGCATTAATCACAGAGTGTTCTTATCAAATACAATATATGCTCCTCACAAGCATAACTGTACTTTGAAACAGTAAACGAAATACCTTTTCTAAATCACAGGGGTAGTCAGCCTTTTGTCACGTAGAAATGATTGTTCACAGTGACATCCTCTGGCTGCACTGTGACACTGGCCACATTCAGTGCTTGGACAGTATCCAGAAGTAGATCACCTGAGGTAAGCGTATATGAATCACTCATAAGCATGTGTCGGATAAGAGGTACAACATTGGCTTACCTAAGGATTTGTTCTGTTCAATTGCATTACCTTACATAACAGGTCTATATGGATACATTGCATGATCCATAACCCCAGCACACTGTTGTGTGTAGGTAATCTGTGGACTGATCTGAGAAGTCAGGATACAGGATATCAAATTCAATATGTAAGCATATCAAATTAAATGGACAGGTTACACAAATCTGAAATATCACTAATGCCTAGACAATGGAGCTCAGATTTACACAAGGATGTCTAATATAATTTGAAAACTCAATCTCTGACCTCTCTCCTAAAAAAAATACAGTATAACTGCCTTAGTGGTGGAGTCAACTAAACGGTTTTGGAAAGCCTCAATTTGGAGGCCAGAATCTTCACATCCCCAACCAACAAGCAGGAAACAATAGCACACACCATACACCTATAATAATTTCTGCACCTTCAGACCTTAGCTCACCTGAAACAGAGAGGTTTTACATGCACTACTACTAAAGCAGTTTGAGAAGGAGAAAAGGGTAGGCAGATGTGCTGCGGAAAGGTGGTTGAGTTGCAGGTGGCAAAAGGCAGGTCAAGCTGTTAACCTGACAGCCTAGCGAGCTGTGAATCCTTTGGCAGCTGCCAATAAAAAGGTAATCACTTGCCCACCCAGGCAGAAGCTAATGCAAAAGGAAGTACTTTCAGTGACTACTCATCTCACTAGGCTGGGGTCCATTGAAAGTAAAGTATTCGACTGAACCCCCAGTGTTGTAATTTATTACTTCTTTTTGCACTCCCTTTCACATATACAGTACGTTTATGTATTAGATTGCAAACTTTCCCTAAGTTATTACTAAAAAATGTTTTTGCTTGCTTTCCATTTCAGCCCTTTACCTCAGTTTAATTAACACCATCATGGGATAAATGTATTATCATTTTAAACTGTGTGCAGTAACCAATGACATACTGTACCTTTTAGATATCAGACAACATTCAGCAGTTAGGTCTAAGAAGAAGACTTAAAAGGATGATTTATGACTGGTTTCCCTGGGCTACGCTGCATAACTGCTCTTTGCACTATGCGGTTTCATAAATCCTTTGTACATTATGGGCCTTCTTAGACCTTTTGCTCATTTACTTTCTCATCACTTCTGTCTCCTTGGCTAAGAGACATAAAGAGAATGGGAGATCTATTCATAAGGCCGGTTCTTTCTTGCCGGGAAAAGACTACGTTTACATTTGCTAAATAAATGATGCCACTTGATGTGGAAAGGCTAAGAAATATCTAAAGAAAAGACAGGGTAAAAGTGGAAAACAGTAGGCGGAAATAAAGAATGAGTGGACTTGGCAACCATGAAAGGCAGTACTGTGTGACAGCACAAAAATACTGCTTGCCAGTATCTTGGTGTTCACTTCCTGAGTAGAATTTGTACAGACAGTCATTGTTCTACATGGGCATGCAATAAAGGTTCACCAATACATATAAATTTACTGTGTGACTGCAGCCATACAGAACGTAGGTAAATTAAGCTCTGTGGTTTAACATAATATAATAGAATAATAGCAAATGTATATTAAGATGAAAACAAAAATGCCTAAATATTTATTATAAGCTGACTGTAAAAATGTGTTTGTTACCAGTGATTTTTTTTTACCAGTGGAAGCAGAAAAATAATTACTGGTCATCACCACTTCAAGGTATTGGGGCAACGTTTGGGTTCCATGCTTTCACTGGGTTTAAAATGTAGCTACGGAAAAGCTTATTACCTGAGAAATACAAGTATTATGTGATAACACGGCAAGTACTGACACATCCTGTAATACATTGCACTGTTTCTCCTCCCTCAAGACCCTCCACTCTCAGCTTTGACAGCACAAGGGTTTGTATTTGAATGCGCAATGTCTTATGGCACACATAAGCTCAAATGGAAGCTGCAAATTATTATGATTAAGAACATACTCAACCAAGAAACTGTTAAACCCTGGTGCAGGTTCTGGGAATGAATGAATGTACACAGGAGTTACATAATCTCGGCACAGCCAAGCAAGAAGGCCAAAGATTGTAAAATGGTAAAAGAAAAAAAAATGATGGTGGTGTCCTGATTTGGATTGGGATAGGTTTAGTTCTGCTTTAAAACTTCATCCGATATATATATATATATATATATATATATATATATATATATATATAACCAATGCATAAAGTTATGTGTTAATTTAAACCATTAAGTGTATTTTCCATTGCATCTAATGTAAGTACGTAATACCAGTCTTGTGTAATCCCTTATACAGCGGGGTGGGCCAGCACTATGAACAAGTTGCATATTGCTACAGAACATGGTGAGAAGAGGAGAGAAGAAATCTCATTAGTTTGTTGCAACTCCTTTAGTCTCCAATCAATATTTTGAGGGTGTTTCTTAAGAAGTGTTTTTAACCAAACTGAGCTGCAACTGCAGTGGGGATTAATGTATGTAATATCTGATATCTTGTTATGTAAACTGTCTGGCAGAGGGATGCATGAATTACAGATAAAAAAAATTACTGTTGGTAAGAGTTTGTTATTGTAGCCTGTAAGGAACCAAATTGGTTGCTTCAGTCAAGAATAGGATCATTATTAAACCTTTGTGTTCACACAATAAATTTCTGTGCCCATGCATGGCTCAATTACTACAACAGATGTGACCATTCTTAACAAAATCTGCCCTGAATTCAGCTAAAAACACTCTCATAATCTCAGTATTAGTTAGTGTGTCAGTACTATCTAATTTACTAGAACAAAATACAATAATGACATGGAAAGTACAGTAGCTGTAATTAGTTCAAAGAAAGATGAACTATGATTTGTCAACACAAGCAGCTGTATTTTGCATAAATATTTTTATTTAATTAAAACCGTCTACATGCAAATGATATATTATTAAGACACTGGTAACCTTAATATATAGTTACAATTCAGCAATCCCATTTCTGCAAAATAAAACTCTACATACTGACCTTTTCTATGAACTCCGATACCCAAAGCATTGGGAACTAGTGCAGCCAAGAAGAGGTCCATGCTACTGGATCAAACCTGCTAACACAGTTTCTGGGTAAACCACTATATAAGCTAAACCATGAAAGAAGACTATTGTTAAATTCTAACTTTGCAAATAAGATTATGCAGAATTTACTTTCAAGGGAAAATCTGGATTTTTGTTGTGAAAATGTTATAAGGAACATTCACATCGTTCAGGTTCTTACATGAGTCAAAATGGAATGTCACATCAGTAGCCACTAATTCTAGGCAATTATATTATACATGAAGACAGCTTCAAACTTATATCACAAAATGTTGTTTCCAGCAAGATAGCAGTAAAGTTAATGCTGAAAAGATGTAAGGAGTTGGAAAAATGCTTGTTAACCTATTTTTACATTTCAATTTCGCCTGCAAGGCCTCAACTTGTCAAGTCGTTAGATCTGGCTCTCATCAAAGAAGCTATCACTCATGTTCTTCCCGTTTCCTCATATCCCAAGCCTAAAGCATGACTTTCTGGAGTGCAATCAAAAGCCTTGCATGAAGTTTTCTCTACAATATAATAGTACATTCTCAATAAAATTAAATGAAAAGGAGAAGAGGTGACTGACACATATAGGTTACAAAATGAAAACTACACAATTGTTTGCTAACTCCTTACTGCAAGTCATGATTTCCAGTTCAAGATAAAACATGTACAGTTAGGTCCATAAATATTTGGACAGAGACAACTTTTTTCTAATTTTGGTTCTGTACATTACCACAATTAGTTTTAAATGAAACAACTCAGATGCAGTTGAACTGCAGACTTTCAGCTTTAATTCAGTGGGTTGAACAAAAACATTGCATTGAAATGTGAGGAACTAAAGCCTTTTTTTACACAATCACTTCATTTCAGGGGCTCAAAAGTAATTGGACAAATTAAAAAGCTGAAAATAAAATGTTCATTTCTAATACTTGGTTAAAAACCCTTTGCTGGCAATGACAGCCTGTAGTCTTGAACTCATGGACATCACCAGATGCTGGGTTTCCTGCTTTTTAAAAAATGCTCTGCCAGGCCTTTACTGCAGCGGCTTTCAGTTGCTGTTTGTTTGTTTGTGGGCCTTTCTATTCGAAGTTTAGTGCCACTGGCAGCCATGCACGCCCAAGCCATCACACTGGCTCCGCCTTTGAATGATAACCAAGCATTTTTTTCGACTTCTGACATTGTCCTGACAAAATGAAATGTTCATCTTTGATGAGCTGCCGAATCTGAGGACCATCAAACACACCAGCCTTTATTTTTTCAAATGACAGGCTAGGAAATGCCAAAATGAGGTACTTGAAACAGTCTCCTTCAGTTGGCAAAGCTTTAACGAACTGCTTCATCAGACCCAGTTTCATGTGCAGAGGCAGGAATATAATATTCTTTCTATCAACAAGTGGCTCATGTAGAATGTTTGGATCACCGGGTTTTAGGACAGATTTTTGGAGGCCAGTTCCTTTCCACCCAATGCCTCTCACGAGCTCCGCTGTCCTACATGCAAAGATAACAGGGATACTTGGTGTATTCGCATTGCTAATCAAGAAGGAAGCATAGCATTTAAAGGTCAACACAGATGACCAAATTGTGTTGGTGATATTGACAACTCCATTACTGTTTTTATGTCTGCATAATCTTCACAAAGAGAAAATGAATGGCCAGTTGGGACTGACCCAAATATATTGCCATTGTGAAAGAGAACACACTTTAAGCTCCGCTTTAAGCTTTCGATGAATAGTCGCCATTCAATTGAGATATAGATTGGAATTCTCAATTCATCCATTAAACCAGGCAGTTCTAAAGTACTGCAGAAATGCAATTTCTCTGGTTCGAACGTACAATACCTATGTTCCTTTTTCAAGTACGTTTTTCTCACACAGTCTCGATGCTAAAAATTCTGAAGCCTTCTTCGATAGTCCCAATCACGTGCCAATTCACTCAACTCATGCTGATCAAATCCCTTACAAACAGAGTCCTCTTCAATTTCAAACTTTTCATCATTGTCGTCGCCTAGTTTATCACTATAATCATGTTCTTCAAGAGAGGGGAGTATAATGAAAACCGGCATTTCTAAGGTTTCTAGATTCTGGACAAAATATTGGTTGTTTCTATGTGAAGTAAGAGATAAAGCATCAACTGGCTTTAGAGACAGAGCTGGTTTTATGACTCTCTAATAAAAATGTTCATAATTTAAAAAAGGCAAACAAATAATGCTTATTGGGCTCTCCTGTCATGTCTTTATCCTTGACACATCTATATTACACATATTGTATGGTAAATAGGCATATTTATAATCAACAAGACCTGTTTAATCCATGTGTAAGAGATTTAAAAGGATGAATTGGCAACCCTGTTTTATACTCTGTCTGCCTTTTGGCATGTTTTTAGAAACTTCCCCATCACCTAGGAAACTTCCAGGGTGATTATAAGACAGCTTTTAGAGAACAAAGAATAGGAAAAGGAAAGGAACAGTTGTGGGTTGGCTCAGTGTATCTATTTTCTACTGTACATGGTAGAACTAGAAATGAGAAAAATAAACCTGTTGTCCCTGTTTACAAACACCCACATCACTCATAACTAAGATCTGTTATGTAGGAACAAGGATTTTGGTATCTCCAGATCTACCATCGCCTAATAAAAAGTGCAATTGACCATTGCTGCTCTTGCCATGGTAAGGAAGTATCCACTACAAGGTTAAAAAAAAAAAGTTCAGCAATAAAAGGTGTGATCTCTGATTTCCTGCATTTTCCTAAATGTGCTAATGCTGAGAGTTTTCAGGCTGTAAATTCATTCTTCTTAAACTTTTAATAAAATTGTTCCTCCATGCTGGTAAATTAATATTTCATGTATTACATCTCACCAGCTAATAAAGCAGTAAAGTGGATTTTAGTAACTTTATATAATGATAGACAGGGCAAAAGAGACTCCTTCAGCATTGCCAAACTCTAATCTCTCATTAAGGAACAGTTCTAGCTAATTGGAAAGAATACTTAATGAAGTTCTAGGAATCAGTTTGCTTATGGGAAATCTAAGGTGTTGAGACTATCTAGCTGGGTCATCATGATCAACTCAACACTGACAGGAATCAGGTGAGTAGTATATATCAGGTGAGGAGAAAGCTTATTCATTTACAGTTTGGATAAGTAGAACTAGGATGATAGATATATTTAGGTATACTGGCCCTAGCCCAATATATAAACTGAGGGAAAATAAAACTATTGTGTTTAATAGTAACAAAAACTGAAATACAGTGGTCATCACCATTATTCATTATGACACATGACTATGGTAGGGACATTAGATTGTGAGCTCCTTTGAGGGACAGTTAGTGACACAACTATGTACTTTGTACAGCGCTGTGTAATATGATGGTGCTAAATAAATACTGTGTAATACTTGTATACAGCTATTCATTGATCCACTAGGATGGTTTAATGAATGATGTTGAAGGACAGCTGTGCACAAGCTAGATTTCTGACAGACATTTGTCTAACGTTTGTATATAGCCCAATATTTTAATACCCAGTAAGATGCCAATTCTTTTTGAAACATTTAAACTTTTTGATTAATCATTTCCAACTCCTTAAGTAAATTAGGCCAATTGTGTATTTGAATAAATACTGTATATATGTGCTTGGTGGTTTGCATAAAATACCCAAGTCTGTCAAGGATTGCTTGGGTATGAAGCTGTTTAGTTTTAAACACTATAACATTTTAACCTCATTGTGGGCAAAACCATTTTAAAATACATTATAGCATTTCACCTAACTAACTAGGACCCTCTAAATGGGAACAAAGCAGGCACCCTTTTACAGAATTAGCACCCCAGCAATCTGCACACCCATCGTTTTGTTTTGAAAACAAGGGGCTTTATTCACAAAACAAGAATCAGACATTCCCTTAAACATTCCCTCGTGGGATTTTTCAAGGTCCATGTGTTTCAATGGCAGTAACTGATTCTTATGATGTAAAGTGTAAGAGAATGTCAGCCCTAGATGCCAATATCCCCATTTTTTCACAGGTATATGAACATGGAATACAATGTAAGCGCTTCTGTGAAAATTATAAGACGTTGCACCTGCACTTTTTACAGGGCACGCACAAGTACAGTGATATTAATGTCAGACTCCAAGTGGCTTTGTTAATAGCGTTTGATAATAGCGAGGAAGTCACATGCACAGGCTTGGGCGGTGAGTGTGACATTAGTCACAAAGAACAAAAATTTGTGATCAATATTGAAACAGATTTAGGTTTCGTTCAAAGATTATATTCAATCTAATATTGAATCTATTAGAAATATTAACCAATGCACGGCCAGCTTCCTTGTTGTCTGCACTGGACTCACCTTTGGTTTTATGTAGGGCGAATAGTAAATGAGGCTAAATCTTCCAACCTAACTAAGCACATGTTTGCCTTTAAAAGCCAATGTTATCTATTGTGGCAGGTTTAGATATTAAACAAATACAAAAATTTTAACAATTCTACAATGGTCATCTACTGACCAATGATGAAGTTTACTAGAACATACCAGATATTTTTTACAAAAGGGACATCTAGACAGTTAAAAATCATGCTAACAGCCGTCCAACAAATGAAGCAACCCATTTACATAGTTGCTTTTTTCATTTAGTAGATGTTACTAATTTTATGATAGACCAATGAATCCTTTAATTAGCGTGTGGGCTCAGTCACCAGCTTCAATGATCAACATAAAAGAAACAATTGTATCCCATCAGAAGCATATACAAGCAGCAGGGAGACACTATGTACCATGGAGCTGGCTACCAGACACTTTACAATTGTAAAATGAAAGGCTAGGAGGGATTCAGTTACTGAAAAACAAAATAGCGTTGTATTCCACTGCTAGACCAGTATTGTAAATAGTACTGCAGTGAAAAACATATTCACATAAACTTAAAAAAATGGATAATACAAATATGGATGGATCAGCAAATACTTTATATTACTTTTATATTTTGCAGTTGTTTGCTAGGTTCCAAAGAAACAAAAGTAAACCTACAATTTTTTTCAGCTATCCGCACATTGAAAGGATTGTTTCACTAACTAACTGTTGAATACTATTTACTCAAACAATGACAATTTTTCAAGACTATTATAGTGAACTTTTCACTAAAATGTAGGGGGTTGTTAACAACACATGCTGATGTGCAAAGTCATCTTTTATCACTGGTGAAAATAGTATTTGTACAAGTCTGACAGAATCTAACCCTACCACATTTCAAAACTGTTTCATTGCCACTTTAATAAATATTTATTATAACTTTCTCAGCTCTTTTTCTAGTCTTACTGAATGCTTTAAATCTGAAAGAATTTGCCAATATACATGCACTATTCTGTTTGAGAACATCAAATTTAGAATTTAGGCTAATATTTGCAAGATAGGCAGTACATTGCAAACCTATTATCCATTGCCTACACTTGGGGCAGTCTAATGATGTGAATTCAATTTCAACACAGCTTCACTCTAATCATTTAAAGGGCCACAGCCCTCTTCAGAAAGCTGATTAAAATACTAAGGAATGCTGAACTGCTAAGTATCAACTTTAAATTAACATAATTCTTAAAGGGAACACACAAAGGGATGTTGACATCATTATTATGTAATTACATAGGGGAGTGAAAATAAATTGTCTGTAAAGACAGAGTTAATATTAAAAAGGTTGGGCTTTTACAGAGGCTGGGAATGAGATGAAAGAGTAGAGATATATATAATAAAAGAGCACCAATGTTGAACTGGACAGTTGAATGCACAGCAGCATATGACTGAGCACAAAAACAACATTGTGCTGGACAACTAATTATGGCCTAAACTACTGTGATCATGGATATATAGGGAACCAAATAATAAAAGTGTATGGCAAGTCCAATCCTTTTTTTTCTAGCTTTGAGCAGAGTGGGGAAAGAAAATCTCTAATGGAATCCAGGCAAGCAGTAAAGGCATGTCAGGCGTTCAAATCCCCACTCTATTCAAAACTAGAAAGGGAATTTGACTTGACATACACCTTAACAAATAATAAGAGCTACATAAACAACACTTCAAAGCATAAATAGGGAGATCCCCTTTTCCAGAGGCTTTGTCCTCTCCATTTGATCTGTCCCAAAACCTTATCTATTGCAGCTCTGTGATGTCATCCTGCACAATGCAGGACCAGCAGTCAATTATTGTACAGGAGAATGATGATGACCTACACAAAAATTAGAGAGTATAGTACAGCACTCGCTGTCACATAAAGAAGGAATACAGTAAATGTATCACCTTTTTTATCATCCACTAGACAAAATAAGTAGTCCAGCAGTGGACAGGGGGACACAATAAAGGTAAAATATCCTTCATCCCTAGATAACAGAATCCATTTTGTACTGGTGTACTGATTTGCTTTTGGCAGAGTGAAATCTCAGACGTGAGTAATTGTACTGCCCAAAGAACCCTATCCTGAATAGGGCGAATACTCTTTTATTCTGCTCCCCTAGATCTATGCTATGGATTTCTTGTGTAGTATGCCTGAAATATCTTCTGAAAGGACATTAAGGACACCATGGCCAACTATTTGCATTCTGTTTTCTTTCATTTCTGAAAGCTGTCATGCTTTGTTTAATCTAGTAACACCTGACAATAAATGCAGTGACATAAACCAAGGTGCTCTTAATATGATTACATTCTAAACCAGTAATAATTTTTATTATTTAGATCATTTTATATTTAGTCTTAGCAAAAGGCTTCCACAAAAAGAAAATAAACAGAATAGCACAATCACATTGCACATTATTGTTTCAATAATAGGAACATTAAGGGGGCATACTACTGCTGATTTCCTTTCGAAAAATATGAATTTATATTAAATTAAAAATACGAAATTTATATTACAGTTATCTTCAAAACATAACAGTTCCCTGGCTATCATAACTTTTATATTGAGCATGGTATTAAGCAGGAGCATGTATGCATAACAAAGTAAAGTCAGAATATTGTCAGAAATCCTTATTTGCATACTTGCTCTTAGTTATTAAAAGTAGCAAAAAAAAAAAAGTTCAGTAAAAGTTTTCTTTAAACTTTTCAGAGGTACTCCTTGTTGTGACCGATTAAGATCTACATGGAGAACCAATGGTAATTTATTTAATGCAGTGTTTCTCTACCTTAACATGGGGGAACCAATAAAACAAATTTCAGGACTATAGGGAACCCCTGCTATAATTAATATATCCAACGCTCACAGTAGATTAGCATGGTAGTCAGTGGGAATAATGGCTCTTACATTGCTGGCCAGTGGGAAGAATGTCACCCCTACAGATAGCCAAAATCATTGGTGTCACCTAAACTGACAAGAGAGGCACGAATTTCTCATTTCTAAAGAAACCCCTAGCAACCTCTGGAGGTAACCTGGTTGAGAAACGGCTTTAATGCAACACTGTAACAAAACTGAATTACTGAATGCCACTCTGATTACCAGAAATGGTCATAAAAATTCAACTGGAAAAGTAAAAATTCTGGCAATGTTGATTTACTGGTCCTTCTGCATCCCTTATTGGCTCTTCTTGATTACCTCTGCCCATCATATGATACAGAAGTGACATGGAGGTAATTAAGGACAGGAAGAAACAGTAAGCAACAGCGGGTGATCAAAAACTGTTGAATAATGGTGGACTTCGAGGGACCATTCCTTATGAATTGAGCTATTTTTGGTGGTGAAGGCAGAGGGAAAGGCGTGCACTGTTCATTTCCAGAATATACTTTCTGTGGAATTTATGTATATGATAGAGTCACTTAATTATTGTGTGCAGCCTACACATAGATGTCAAGGTAATAATGGCCATGAAGGAATTACAATAAAAAAAAGTGTTACAATGATTACTTTATAATAATTTATGATTTAGTACTGACATTACTTTATGTTTTCTAGAAATCAATTTTTTTCTTTTATGAACACAAAGTCAGTACAACATGTAGTCACATTAGTAACCCGCATTAGGTTTACAGAAGTATTATGGAAATATGAAATTCAGCTTAATGAAATGTTAAACATATAATATATATAAGATGATACTTGTGTCTAGGTGCATACCTTGACTTAGTCAGACCTCAGTACAGTAGTAATGTAATGTTAATTATGTTACTGTCACATTGCTGCACAATAGATGCAACATTACATGTTTTCAGGGTGAACTTGCTGTAAATTGTAAATTTTTCTTAAGTTGCATTTTGTTTACTGCAATGTTGTCTAGCTATTTACTCACTAAGTGGCTTAAGGATGCTGGAGCCATGGTCATCTGCATTTTCAGTATCAGATTTCTCAACGTCGGAATAGTTGTCCGTTTTGTCCTTATCTTTTTTGTCTTTGTTGCTGGTTCTACGCCTATGACGTCTCCTCCTCCTATAGCTCTTAGGAACATGGACTCCAATGTAGACTGTGTGGTGACCTAGGAGACAAATGATAATGGTGTCATTACAGATCATCTCATTAGGCAATGCATTGCCAGTATGGGTCAATTGTAGGGCAATAATACAACTATCAGCAGCATAAGGTACATACAAATTGAATTGCCCAACTACCAGTGAGATCCATAAAAATATATTGTCCTAAATTTAGCTTAAATAATTAAACTAAAAATTGCTGCATTAGGTTCTTAATTTTCCTACATTATGAACAACTGAAAATCTCTTCATACAACAACAAACATATCATTGTCAGTAAAAAGGGGTGGGGGTAATAGTTTTGGCTGGTCTTGAGCTTTAAAGAAACATTTCCCACAATAAGAAAACTGACACTAGGATTGTATGACAGATAATAGATGCACTTGCCTGTACCTTTACATATCTTCATGACCACCCGGCAGCTCTAAAACCTCCTTCGCAGATATGAGAATACTGACTTTGTCTAGTTTCTGAAAATTATTTCCAATCTTATTTCAATCTTGATTCCAAAATTTCCAATCCTAGACACCACCATTATCTTTTGATGTCCACCATACCAAACTTTACCTGGTTTCCTTTCTTTATTGACTACAATACGTGAGTACTTCTTTTTCTCTTATTTTCAGTATTCAATCACCGTTAACCACACACATAGATGTCTGATATTGTTTGACGGTGTTGGAAAAGGAAGTGTTTGACTTCAAATAATACATGTTTTGAATAATCACGATACAATAACAGTATATGGATCAAAATTCCCTTCTTATCATTTTTATTACTATTCTTTATATATGAGTTTACACCTTTTATACTAAATTAAGCATGACAAATTGGCTTGATGTACTATTCTTTTGCTACATACACCATTATATTAGACAAGAATATAAATATTTTCAGTACCATATATTTCTCTATCAAATATGCTTATATGCAGCTTGCAACCTAACCTCTAACATAACGAGTCCCCCGAGGAAGCCTCAATAGGCGAAACGCGTCGGGTCACAAACTGTACCTACTGTACCTTCTTCTAGTTATGATTTCATATTTTGTTAGTAAGGCTATAGCTAAAAGGTCACAAGCTACCCCCGCTACTCAGCGGGGTTGACCTATTTATTATTTGTATTGTATGCCAATTATTTACTATTTCACTGTATTTTCATTCGTGAAATTAAGGAATACACTATTATATTATATATTTTCAATACACTGCCACATCAAACAAATACCCTGGCTTTCTCTCTCACTTTATTTATTCGTTTTAGCAATAGTAGGAATTCGAGATATGGACTCCGGCACCTTGTCAAAAATACTGCCGGTCATTGTGATGAATCAATATTAAGATGCAGGGAATTTGGGCCAAAGCTCGGACTTAGGAAATAAAGCTTGTATTTACATAACTGAGGGACCTAGCTTTTGTAGCTTCTAGGTTTCTCATAAAGATATGAAAACGTATGTACAAAAAAAACCTCTAGGTACAGGTCTAGTTATTACTTGAATTACTCTGGACACAGATATACTTAAAGGGTAGTGGTTACTAAAATTTAAATCATTCCTTCTCCCCATCTGGTCAATTGCATCTACAGCTGCTGGTTTATAATACAAATCAATCATAAATATTAATCTTTGGAATCAGGCTCTTGTCTCACCTTTCATTACAGAGAAGTAAATCCACAATTCACAATTCAATTGTGTTGTGATGAGATCTCTGAGGTATTACTGGATTACTATTATTTATTAGCCCAGCTACTATGAAAAAGTTTGCCTTGTTGTGGCCAGTAGATGCAACTCTGGTTCCTCCTTTGCGTCATTCAATTAAATCTTTCAGTTTTCATTACATACTTTGTTTCAGAACTTGTGATGTCATCAACTGGTCCCTGAGCAAGTCATGACCAGTGGGAATAGCTGGCACAATGCTCTACATAGCTTCCTGAAAAAAGCACAGTACAACTCACAGGAGCCCTTAGCACTGATACAAGCAGTGTGTTGGCTTCTGGGAACAGTTATAAAAATATCAAAAGGCCTTGGTGGGTGGATGTTATTCTGGAGAAGAAGGTGTTTATAAGCATAGTACATGTGCATAAATACTCCATTAGGTAATGCTCAAATTATACTAATCCTCCATGATAGAAACAGAAAGGCTAGGAGAGCTAGATAACACTAGATGCCCCAGGCAGGAAAGGTGCAGGCTTTATTTGCTGCTTAATCAGCTAATGTGAATAGTTAGCAGAAAACCAATATTAAGATCTCACAAATGTTTGTAGAGGTTATATGAGATATTCAGTAACCTGCTGAAAATCTATGAGAACAACTGCCATTGAAATTTATAAGCCTTTCCCATCATACTCTATATATCCCATGCTTCACCCACTAATTTTTGACAGACCTAAATTCTCTTTAGCAGATATACAAGTACATTCAACTTTCATTGTGTGAAAATATGGCATGCTTATCAGATCGAAATGTAAATGAGAAGAAATCATAAAAACAATGAAAGTGTAATACAAGCATCTGAACGGGTTCCAAATAATTTAGCCCAAGCTATTTGCAGTAAATTGTTCTCATGAGAAAGCATCATTGCACAGTAGATAGGAAGTATACTAGGAACACAAAAGTAAGTGTAGTGTTTCCTGTAAGTCACCATGAGGAGGAGCAGAACATTAACTGATCCAAAGATATAAACTGAAATTCATGGGTGACTCCACTTCAGTGGCTTCTTGTTTGCTTACTTGAGGTCATTCAAGTCACATAGTGCAATAGCTGGCATATTCAGGAAATTAGATGAAGAATCCTTTGATTTTCCATATGGTCATCAAACACCCATAAAGGACAATGATATAATATTTGTAACCTAATTTTAAATTGTATTGTTTTCTAGACACAAACATCCAGTCTGTTCTCCATGTTTTTGTTTTTTTTAACAAAAGTATTTTAGACTCCCTAGGTCTTTTTATAATTCCTGCAGCAAAAAGTTTATTAATAAATGTCTACCCTGATTTTTTGTTTTATGTATAATACATTTTTGATTTACATACCCTTAAACGTTTGCTGGTCCTATGTATAAACTGCCATTTCAAATACCCATAAAACTCACTATTGTTGAGTTTCATGGATCAAGTCAGGACCACTGAGCTTCCCTCTTGCACCCGCTGCATCAGTGATACATCTCAATCCCTATAATCCCTACTGTATCTATCATTTCTTATCCAATACCTTCTTTACTTAATACCCCTATTTCTCATAACTTTTTACATATCTAAATTTTCTCCCAATCTGATATAAACTAATTAATTTTACATTATACTTGTTACATTTGTTTGTTTTTACTAATCTGCCAGTGAATTGGTAACCTTCCCTATTTTTTCCCTTTTCAAGGCATAAGGAACAAAGGAAAATGGCAGAGCTCAAGTCCAAAATGCAAATAGCAATGTCACAGCCTTAAACAAACTACAATGGCTCAAAATTGATATAATTGAGAAACAGTTGGATACAATTAAGGTTTATAAAGCACCAGGACCCGATGGATTACATCTACATGTCCTCAAAGAGCTGAGCTCTGTTATTTTCAAGTTTTAGAGACTCTTTAATCACTGGTATGGTATGATATAGTATGGTATGGTATGGAGTCATTACAAACTATGTAACTACAGACCTGTAAATTTACTTCTATAGTTGGAAAGATCCTAGTAAGTTAGATAAAGAACCACATAGAGGAAATAATAGTGATAGTCAGCATGGATTCAAGAAAAACCAAAATTGTAAAACAAATTTATTCTCCTTTCACAAAGAAGTAAGTAAACAGGTAGACAGTGGAGTAGCAGTAGATATAGAGTACTTGGACTTTGTAAAAGCATTTGACACAATACCCCAAAAACGGTTAATATTCAATTTAGGGTCTAAGTTTTTAGAAATCTGTAAATGGAGAGAAAACTGGCCTAAAGACAGCATCCAGACAGTAATGAATAATGATTCATACTCTGAATGATCTAAGGTTATTAGTGTTGTACCCCAGGGTTCAGTATTGGGACCTTTACTGTTTAAAATCTTTAAAAATGATATAGAGTTTGGGATTAAAAGTACCATTTCTGTGTTTGCCGATGATAACAAACTATGTAATGGAAATAAGTCCATACAGGATGTTTAGATAAATGTACACTTATGCACTTGGGGGTTAACCACATGCATGCTTCATACTGTCTAGGGGGAATACATTTGGGGGAGTTAAAAATAGATCAGGGGGGTTTGGTAAATCATAGACTTAATAATAGCATGCAATACCATAATAATAGCTAGCAAAGTACTTTATTGTATTAAAAGAGAAGTGGACTGCAAAGATGGAGACATAATCCTGTCCCTGTACATTGGTCACAACATATGTGGAATACACAGTCCAGTTTTGGGGATCAGTTCACAAAAAGGACATTGTAGAACTTGACAGAGTGCTGAGAAGGCCAACTAAACTAATAAAAGGAATGGAGGAACTCATCTATGAGGAGAGATTAGCTGAACTGAATCTATTCACCTCTGAGAAGAGACATTTAAGGGGGGATATGTTCACCCTGTATAAATATATAAATGGTCCATATACAGAACTCTCTTCCCAACTATTCAGTTTAGGATCGTTACAAAGAACAAGAGGGCACTCTTTGCATCTGAAGAAAAAGAAGTTTAAGCTCTGGATAAGGAAGGGATTCTTCGCTGTAAGGTCTGTGAAAATGTGGAATAGACTCCCTCAGGAAATAGTTTCAGCAAGTACTATAGATTGCTTAAAGAAAAAGATGGATGTTTTCTCTAGAAGCACAGAATATAACTGGGTATTAAAGTTTTAAAGTAAAGACAAGAGAGACTATTGATCCGGGCCAGGATCAGGAATTTTTTCCCCCATTGGAGCAAATTGAACCAGGAGATCCTCTGGATCAACTATGTCTATAGGGTTTTCATCTCGGATATGTTTAATTACCTAATAATTTAACTTGATGGTTGGATGTCTTTTTGCAACCTAACTATGTAACTCATTCAGATTTTTGTGTGTTCCAAATAGGCCTACTGGCTTATCTAGTATCATGACTTTTACTGTGCCTTAAGAAAATATAAGTCATGTAGCAAAAACAAAACAGATTTACAACTGCCAAAGGAATGCAGACATGGCACAAAGAGGGACAATCGAGTGCAGACATCATGTAGAAATGGGTTGTGAAAAAGGAAGCACAAAATTAAACCAAATTAGACTGCATGGGAGGACTCCCTATGTCAATGAAAATACACTATGTTGAAATGCTGTTTAAGGAAACAGGAAAAACTAAATAAAAACTACACAAAGCTTAAATAGAAGATCACTTAGTAATACAAAGAATGAAAAGCAGGGGTGTTGCTAATGAGGAAGTACAGCAAATATTAAAATAGCCAGTCCTAAATAAGCAATGCAAAACCTATAAGGAAAAGTAAATAGAATATCATAGTTATCCTTCTAGCTATAGGTGTCAAGAAGAATCCAATGTGAAATCAAAATATGTCTTCCATTTCCCTTTTTGAATATTTCAAGGAGAACTGTGTAATGAATAGTACAATACCAATCCACAAATACCTAATGACTCTATAGGCTTCTAGCTGAAAAAAATCCAAGACAAATCCAAAACCATTAGTTTACCCTTAGTAATGCCAGGGTGGCAGAACGCTTTGTTGCAAATCTTTTATATCACAAAGTGCAACTTTGTGTAGTTTTTCATCAATTTTAACAACGTGGGAACCCCTTTAAGTAACTTTCTGGTCTTCGGGGAACCTGTACTATAATTATATTCACAGCTCACAGTACATTAATGTGGTGGTCATTACAATACATTGCTGACCAATGGGCAGGCTGCCATCTTTACATACAGCCCAAAAGTTTATTGGTATTTATTAAACTGACATGAGATACATCGATCACTCATTGATCAAGGAACCCCCTGGAAGGCTCTGGAGGAACTCAGATCTTGAATCACGAACTTAGACCAGAAAGAATCCACAAAAAAATGGTAAGTCTAAAAGTGGTTTAATGCCAACTGTAGTATAACACCTCTGGCAATTATTTAGTACATGTGACAAAAAAGAAGGACAATGCAGGTGGAATTAATAGATTTGGTTACAAATGACAGGCAGTTTTTCGAATGAGGGACATTAGGGAACTATGTAGCAGCTATACTACTACATCACCTGTTTTTGCCTGTTTCAAAAGGTTGGTTAATTATACAGCATTATTTGTGATGATTGTATTTCCCACCACTTTACTAAAGATGACTGAGGATTCAATATCAGTCTGGGAAAAAACTTTCCATTTCCATTCAAAATACACTTGATAAAGAAAAGACTTTGAACACTATTTTAGTGAAGGTCTACTTTGTTCTCAGTTCTAAGACACTGTTGTAAGTGAACTTTAGGCTTATTAAAAGTGATCATTGTTATTCCGGTCTGCAAGTATAGCAAGTTACTGAACGTGCACTTTTTCATTCATGCTGGATTGAACTCCACAGGCTTGCCACCCACCCCACCCTGAAATTACTGTAGTGATTGTTAAAATATCATGCCACCCACCCACTGTTTGATGCATGGATATTTGGCTGACAAACAACTGCATTTAGGATTATGTTCTTGGAAGTTTTTTATAGCAACTCAGTCACACAGAGCATATGCTTGTAAGTTCTTATTGAAGTAAGAATGCACTGATCATAAAAATAAACCAATAGTAACATAACATTTGAATGACAGACATAAAAGGGCATACTCTTTCAGAATGCACCCTAATCATAATGCAGGTAAACTGTGATCGAATACAATAAAGAAACCCTACGTAGGGAACATTGTTACTATAAAATTATGTTTCCATCTGCAACTGCCAAAGATTTTCTAATACTATATTAAATATGCTTCCATCTTTGTACAGTGATTCCCAGATATCTAGTTTCCCTTACAATTTACCAGGCTTATTACGTTTTGTAAAAATCCACACAGAGCTGGAAACAGAAATTTAGTCCCCCTCAGCACCAATCGTTGCCATATAGTAAGGGTGCTAAAGGTCTGCAGGGATGCCATATTTTTCTTGTAATCTTTTTGTTATAGCAAGCAGATTTTTTAGGTTAAATATCTACAAATCATACTCAGGTAGATACATTGAGAAGAGTCCTTTTTTATCTAAAAGGCTAGGGTTTCAATTTAAATGGTATATTTTCATATTTGAATAGGCAAAAAAGGTACAGAAAGCTATTTTGTGATTTACAACATGTGTACGCTACAAACCAATTCTTTATTGAAATCCCTTACATGAAAGCTAAATGGATTTTCTGTAACTCTGTGTGGTATTTGAGCTTGTGGATGGCAACTTCAATATGTGGCATCTTAGGTTAGCGTTTTAATATGGTAACCATGCTAACATGACATGATACTAACTATATTACATAGATATTACTGATAAAATTTGGTCCTTTCCTCCTCACCGTAAAGACAGAACTGAGCCTACATATGAGGTCTGTATTCCCCTAAAGCAGCTCATTCATTTAAATGGGCTGCCCAATGCACCAAAAATCTGACTTGCTGTATTTACATTTTCAGAAGCACAGCACACCACACAGGCATGTGTAACACACATAAACGTGCAGTATTCCCACAGCACAATAATGTAAATGGGCTTTGCTCAATCCTCAAGCATGGTAAAAGTCTGTGTTTTGTCTATCTTAGCTAAAAGCTTGCACTGAACATGTTTTATGATTTCTATTTTTGACATCACAGAAAGAAAGATATATAGATGAAAAAAAGCATAAACATAGCTTTGGTGATAGCTTATTATTCAAAATATAAATATATTTAATAATATTTATTATATATAATATAGTAACAAACTGTCATCCAACAGAGGTGCTTTCCCAACAGCTGCACTGGGATTTACAGTGACCTTCTCAGCACCATGTCAATGGTAAAGAATTGCACACCAGTCGCCTGTTGGCTGTAACACTGCTTCTTCAGTGCTCACCAGCTGCTATATGTATGCTGCTGGCCAGAAGAGTTAAATACTTGTTTTCCCAACCACATGCAATGGTTCCTCTCTCTGGTTTTCTTGTAGCAGCATACGAGACAGCAGGAGAAACCAAAGCTTGTGGCAGGGTAGCAGGTTTTCTGGTTGTGTAAAATATATACAGCAGCCAAGCATTGCAGAGGCAACAATTCATTAAACTGGATGGTAAGTATAAGTATAAGGTAAGTATAGATCCTTTTTTTTACAGGTAAGTCATTCTAGGCACATGACCCTGTGTGGTGCATATTTTTTTACAAAAGCAGTCTAGATATACAAACGTATTACATAGTTTGTAATATGTAAACTTTTGGCAGTCAACAAGAATAGCCATACAATGATGGCACACACTGGGAGATGTACTCATCATCTCTGATAGCATATTAAACACCACCAGGATCCATATGATACAAACCATTTAGATGTAGTGTCAATGATTTCATTGGAATCATCTGGACAAATTGATAAAAGAGCACAAAAAGCAATGAAAACGTTCAAAATAACTCAAGGTTATTTAGCATATCTAATGTAGCTAATCCAGCTGCAGTAAATGATGTCTCGTTAGGTTTGCTATGGGTCTCTCCAGGTTTGTTAGTCCTTGTACCGCCTAACTGATTTATCTTCATATTGGTCTGTTTGTGTAGTTGTTTATGTATGCTGGAATAATGTTTTAAAACAAACATGTTCCAAACATAATTGCAAAATAATTTAATTATACTGTGTATTCACTGGCTGGATTTTTTCCAAAGAAGCCTAGTAAGATACATTTCATTTTTCTGCCAGGGCAACTGTGTTTTGACACTGGAGTAGAGGTGAATGGTGCCAACAGAGGCTGTCTATATGACAACAGTAATATGAACTGTTTCTTTCCCATTTGCTGTAATCCCTTCCCATTCAAATTATAGACGCAGTGCTTTTCATACACAACATAAACTGTAGAAGGTGTCCAAACAATGAAGCTAATTGTGAGTAACCTTCACGGAATATTTTATAGGGAATAAAGGGGTAGCAGGAGTTAAATATTATTGATTCCTATTGAAGTGTACAGTAACTTGTACTTGTCAATTCAGGAGCAAATAATCAGCAGAACTTTCAATGCATAGGTCTGGTGGCAATAGAATATTAGCAACATACCTAGAAGATTTCTTCAGCTTTCATATCACCCCAGCATAGGGTCTCCCTCATGGCCGCCCCTTGTTTATGCCATCAGTCTTTTATTGAGGGGGATGATCTTTCAGTCATACAAATATGTGGACCTTGTTGATATGTGTAAGTGCCAATGCTACGAAAGCCAGACCTAAAATTTGTTATATATTTTTAATATTTGTAATCATTGGTTTTGTTCCTCCACAATAACTTCCACAATAAACATTACATATATGTTTAAGCCAAAACATTTAATGTGTTTGTGTGGTTTATTTCCTATGATATGTGTAGAATTGCCTCCAATGTAGTATTATATGCTGCTGTCCCATTGCCTCCATACTCCATGTACAACTAAATCCCCCACCCAAACCAACGTGTAAATTCCATCAGGCCGATGAGCCCCTATTGGTTTACTCCTGACTGTGCAATTGTAACTTTCCACCACTTCATCCACAACATCGCATTACTCTTACATAGTGACAGGTGACAAGATCTATACCTGTAATCTGTTCAGACATGTTTATAACAAGATCTAACACTAATGCATTTTGATAAAATGACAAGTGACATTACCTGTTTTGTTACAGAAATGTGTCAGACTTTTTATTTATATCACACAACACCCAGTTTACTTTTAGATCTCATTCAGACCTGTATTGGTAGTGTGTTTCTGTGTGATGTAGCCATGAAGTTGCACTGCGTATTGCATAGGCAGCCCATTCACTTGGAATACTGACATTCAGAAAAAAAAACATGCATGCCCCTTTTTTGGCAGTGTGCAGCTCACTATAGTAAAACACATGTTTCCTGAGAGGGTACTTTGGAGTGCTATTAATAAATAGCAGCACTGCACTATACAAACATGAGGTGCTCATATTAGCCTGCACTTTACTCCAGTGCATGGGTCTAAATCGTTTTACTCATTATCCATTCATTTTTATTTTTTTACATCTTTTCTGTTTTACAAAAGACCTCACTTTTACTATTGTCTGCTTTCACAACCTGTACATCATTTTCTTTCTCTGCTTTTTAACAAGGTATGGCAAATGTCTTTTTCTAGGCCTATTTACGAGACAGCTAAGTAGACAGACTGACTTTTCCGTGCCCTGTCTAAGCTTTAAAAACATGCAGTCTCTCCAGAGTGTGCCCTCGAGACATTTGCTGTTAGGCCCCAGGGCAGACACAGGGGCTACCATGTCCAATAATAATAATAGAGTGACTTGCTCAGCTTATTTGGTGTCAAATAATGGCTTCTGAAACCATAAACATTGCCCCCTGAGCGTCCTTACAACTTCCATTATATTATTAAATCCATGCTGATGAAAGTGAAAACAATGCTGCGCCTTAAACTTAAATCAGCAGCAACTACCAAAGTAGAATATATATATATAAAAGGTTAATGTGATTTTCCTGGGAATTTGAATCAAATGACCTGTTTCAGAAATGTAACACAAAAAATAAAAACACAACAATTGCCTGGTTATCTGCACTCTTCCACCAGCTAGGTAAGAAGGATTCTTTACTTGTGAGGTATGTTGCGTAATTGTCAATGTTTGTATAATATTTCAAAAATCAAACTCGGAATGATCAGGGTGCTACTGCTCAGTGGAAGCAGATGCTATCTCTTTTCTGACATTAACACAAAGAATCTTTGTGTTCTACAAATGAAACATACTGTAACTCCACAGATTGGGATTGCAGAATAACTAACATAGATGACTAGAGGCATTTTACAACACAATTATTTTGTAATCTAGGAGGTGCCCAAAAGATTAGGCAAAATCATATCACATATGTATTAAAGAACATTAAATAAAACCCAGCCATGATGTGAGCTGTCCCTTACATTTCCGGGTCTTAGGTTATATGAACACATTATACTTTTTGGATAATTAAGCAATTATTGTGTCACTGTATTTTTGTTTCTGCAATACATGTCACTGGAAATGTCTGTACTACTCCTTCTGCTTGGATAACCATCCACCACCAAGTAATAACTGTAAAAGCTTTTTTGAACAGATCAAATTGTAGCAAATAAACAAGTGATTCTAAAGGTGCGTACACACTTCCAATTTTTATCGTTCCAATCGAACGACGAACGATCGATTGGGCAAAAAATTATGTGTACAATATCTACGAACGATCGTGTCGTTAACTCTATGTGCAGGATCGGTGCTATACGATCGTTCATATATATCGTGCATGAACGTTCGTCGTTCGTTTTCCAACGATAATAATTGGAAGTGTGTATGTAGCTTAAGACAGCTTAAGGAAG
>NC_092860.1:78995011-79060996 GCF_032062135.1 Pyxicephalus adspersus
GTGTACAATATCTACGAACGATCGTGTCGTTAACTCTATGTGCAGGATCGGTGCTATACGATCGTTCATATATATCGTGCATGAACGTTCGTCGTGCACAATTACACCGATGAATGAGAAAACGAATGATCATCCCGGCAGATCTGTTTGGGCAACAATCATTCGCTATCTATTGTGTGTACAATCGTTCAGTGATCATGGATGGTTCTGTAGTACACTTTCTCCTTTACATGTCACTTGTCACCTGCATCATTCAAACTCATCGAATCTAGCGTGTGTACATTATTGGTGGATTATATTTGAACAAAAATAATTGTGCATAATCGTTAGTCGTTAATTTTCTAAAGACAATTATTGCATGTGTGTACCTAGCTTAACTTTGCACCTCAAATTTTGCACATACAGGCTTCTCTCCTGTACTGAAATGGAATATTCTGATTTCACTGCACACTATGTCTTTCTTATGATGTGCATTGGAAGCTGTAGCAAGTCAGATAAAGAGAAAAGACATCCAGTATCTTTTTGCCCTTTCCTCCCTAGTTTCTTGCCTTTTTCACATCATGCGCAGTGCTATATATTGTGAATGTATTTTTCTTGTTGCTTTCTATTATATCATTTCAGGTCTTTAAATCATGGAAGTTCATCATCTGTAGCGATTACCAAAAGAGTCTGCCTAGAAACATTCACCCCTCCAGGGTAAAATCCACCCTTCAAGACATCTTGATATCTGCATAACTTCTGCCAAGAGTCAGCCCACTGATTGGATCAAGACCAAAAGCTCTTAACAGGAGTACAGAGACAGGGTGCTATGATGTTTTAGGAAGGTATGTACAGCACCCTGCTGCCCCCTCCCACTAGCTATGAACTACCTTTATTACACTCAAGTAAAAAGATCAAGTTTCTATTTTACTGTTTCTAAAATGCATATGTAGGGTACTATATTTTTATATTATAATACCCCCTCCAATTGTGTACTACGTTCCCCTACTTCTTAGATTGTAAGCTTTTTTGGGCCCGGGTTCTCCTGTGTCATTGATTGTATTTGCCTGTCATTTGCAACCTATATTTAATGTACAAAGCTACATATATGTTGTTGATTTGTAAATAAAGTTTAATATTAATAATAATATAATTTGTCTTAGGTCTTCGCCTTTCATTCCTTCGCCATGAACCAGTCTTTTCTTTGCCCTGCCCTAAAGTATCCCAGCATCTGTGTGTACTGTGCAAAGTCAAGCTGTAGATCTCTGACCCCAGTGAACAAGTGTCAGGCACAGACAGGTTCCTTTTTATGTAGCATGCTACAATGTAATGAATAATTGTGGATCTGCTTCTATAAATGAAGCAAAGTCCTGATGCTGGTAAGTCTTCAGAACTATCCACACAAGTCACCTGACATACTGGAAATGTAGCCTAAAACAGAGATACAATCACTTTCCATTACAAAGAAGTGAGTTGTTCCATAAACAGTAAATGTATTTAGTACATTTGTTATGTGTAGGCTGTGTCATGGACTTCCTGATCTCAAATGTTTGCCCAAGTAATTCATGAGCTGCAATAGTTCAGGACTTGCAAAGCCTATTAGTAAAGTCACACCCATGTGAGAAGTTTCGTATATTCAACCATCCCTGCCAGTGACCTACAAAACACTATGCTGCTTTACTAATCTGGCACTTGCAATGTGCAGCTCTTAACCTGGAGATTTATGCTGGGTTTCCCAAGCTTTGGTATGGGACTTGGCTTTAGGCCACCAAGAAAAGCAGCTAAGATTTGCCAACCCTGTGGAGCCATGAACATAACAAAGACACAGAGGGTTGGATATGACTTAAGCTAAACCTGTCAGGTCTTCATAATTTTCCTTAAAAAGTGCTGTAATTATAGGGTCTAGGTTTACACTTACCTGAGGCCTTTAGTTCTACAGCCCCAGATCAAACTTTACCTCTGCCATCTGTCTAGTGAGAGTGATGAGGTTGGCCACAATGGTGTACCCTTGTGGGAAAAGATAGGGGTGGGGGACATAGGTCCAAATTTTGAATGTAAAGAGTTTGGTTTTATAGTGCTCTCAAGGTGCACAGAAGCAGATCAGAGAAATAATAAATGCATGCACAGGTCCCTCATGGATCCTTCATCTGCACTGTGTTTTTCAAGATCTGACAAATTTTGTAAGCTTTGTTTTTTAAAGCATGACTGTGTCCACACAGGGAAATAGCAACAGGGTCACACTGATTCTGACCCCATCACCTATCTGCACTTACCTTTCTTTTACTCTCCAGCACTTTATTCAGCAACTGGGACTTAGTAAATATTTTTGGAATAATGGAACATGTTGAACTTACTCCTTACCATTACAACTTACTCCTCCTCCTTCCATATAGTGTGATGGCTGAATCTTAACGCAGTGCTTTATTATTGCAGGAAGAAATTATTTATCTCTTTTTAAGTTTTAAGCCTTGATTTGGAGATTACAGGGGGCTAATATTGTATAGGCTACTAATGACGCTGCCAACAATATTGACCTGTTACTTTTTTCTGCATGATGAAAGTATATGTTCACGTTAAATGATAAATAAAAGATCCCTATTAAATTTAACTATCATGTATAGATAGAACTTAATAGACTTGTGTGTTTTTGAGCAAAGCAATTGGTATCTGGTATCAATGTAGACAAGAACAAATCCGCCTCAATTGGTGTTAGTGACAACCATAAATACCCCTTTACTGTTGTCAATGAGTGGTAGCTATAATAAATCCTCCACACCCCATTCCCTGTACTGAAAATGTTAGCAAAAACACCCCCTTCACTGTTGGTCCCCATCCCAATAAACCACTCCACTCACATTTTCAGTACTTACCTACCTGAACACAGCCTCAACACTGTTTCCTCCCTACCTGCTGACATTGGAACCTCTGTTAGGCAGAGACTGTGTTGGCATCATTTGACTGCTGAGTGTTTAAATAGCGGAGAATATTATAGAACTCAGTGATTCGCTGCTTTTTTACATTGACTATATCTGTAGTGGGAAAGCTTAGGTCCAGATGATCAATAATATTTATCAAGTTAATTTCTTCACCCCTTCAGAATACACTTACTTTGCCTCAGAAGACCACCATACTACATTTTGGTTACAAGTATATCAGGCAACTTTCTGTCTGACAACTATCCAGTCAATTAGTCGATGCTGCAGTGATCAAAGACCAACCAAACTGTGTTTGCATCAGTTGTACAGTTTGGGTGCTTTTGGCATTACCCTAGATAGTTTTGGTTAAGTGTTTGGGGTGCTATATTGTTTAGCATAGAAAGCACATGCTAAACAGTAACAGCATTCTCAGATCTTTTTACTCCAAATGCTAACAGAGTGCCTTAAAATAGTCCAGGTAATGGTTGCCTGTGACACCAACAGCATAAAGTGTGTGGAATGCTCTTTAGGTTCTCCTGAATGTAATAGAACAGTAAGTCAACTTCTGTATCACTTTTATATGTGGCCATATAGGAGACTATATTCTGTTGCCTTTTTTGTTGTTGTGCCTTAGCAGTATATTCAGTCGCATTTCACAATAGATTAAAGATTGTAGTATCAATATTCGCCTATAAAACATGTGGCAAAGATGTCTCCGTGAACGTTCAAGACACCAAAAAACGTCACATAACTGTCCTGCAATTAGAATCTATTATACATGGATTACAAAGTAGAAAGCAAATGCTGTGTAATCGTCTGGTAATTATCTAGTTATCTGCATCTTGTGAAAGAAGCCCTTCTGCCAAGCTCTGCTACTCAAAGAAGCAGAAATAAAAATCACACCATGGACTCCCATACTTTTCCTTGTTTCCAGTGTTTTTTGGTCAATATATAGTGAGTCCTTTTTTAATAAGTACATAGTTTTTATCCACTTAGAAGAACACTGTTTTCAAATGTTAGCATTTGTATCTACAAGTTCTCTATGTTATGAAATAGGTAATCTTAGAAAAAAATGCAACAATATCAGGTGTGTTCAGTCACACAGTGTCCTGGAACAACTTCATTTGTATCCCTACAAGAAAGGGATACACATATATTCCTTTTTATTCTAGGGCTGAATCAACAATGATATCTTTTTTTAAACTACAACCTTATCAGATATTGGCAAAGAGTTCTCTTAGAAATCACTAAGAACACTGTGCTTATTTCAAGGTCTTACCGCCACAAATCTTTAGCAACATTTTGCACTATTCCTGTTGAGTGGATGGAGGATGTCCAGCATTTTTCTTTTAATGTCACTGGCGCACCCCTTTCATGCATTGGATTGGTGAGTATCACTGCTCTACAAATAAGCCCTAATGAGTTTTTACAAAATTCTCATTACAAATTATAGGCAACAAGGACACTGCTATATACCGGTAATTGCCATGCATTATTGCTTCATTTCTGCGCCAACATCCAAGACACCTGATGGTGATCCTGACTGTGTCATATTCAGGCCCACTAATTGTATTCACAGAGAAAGTTTTTTTCTCTGATAATAGGAAAATCCTCTGTAAGAATATTCATTTTAATGCTGGCTTCACCCTATAATTTGAATAAGTACCAAGTGTTTATCGGATAAGCATATTACATAATATGAAACTTTTGCTCCAAAATGGGAAATTGTCCACTAGAGTACAGAGTACTGCCTGAGGGGGACTCACAGAACTGGCCCTGCATCTTTGGAATAAAGAATTGCTTTACTGCTTTTTAAAATCCCTACAGATATACAGTGAATCAAACTGATTAGCTGCAGTATATTAAAAGTTCTCTTTTGTTTTGGCAATACCTGTCAAGTGTCAGTGTTGTATTTTCAGCACACAGTACTGTTCCTCGGCTAATTGTGCAGCATTTTTCTAAGCATAGTAGTAAGCACAGTTCATCTTTGTACATTCCTGTTGTTGCACATTTGAACAAGGCAAATTTTCAAAGCAATCATGTTGATTGAGTGCACATTTGGCCCTTAAACCAGATATTCTTTGCTTCTAGACACGTACGAGAATCAACCTGATTGCTAATAGAATTTGCAGTTTTTTAGGTTTTAAGTCTGTTCTTTATTACGTGGGTTCAAGTTCAATACAGGTTTCTGGGATAGTCATTATATCCCATGGTGTCTCAACATGCTAATACACTGTTCAGAGCTGTCCAAAACTTTAACAAACCTAAAAAGGACAAAATGAGCCTTTGAGGGAATTTTGTTTTTGTAATGTGTGTTGTTTGTGCCTTATAACATTACACTAGTCATTGCTAATTTTGGGTGAAATTAGTGAAAACCTTGCAGAACACAGACCAATTGTCTTGTTTAATATTTTTTAAAAAGCTAGATAAGTACATAAAGATACATTTACTAAAGTCAAGCTGAGCAGTAACTACTTAATGGAATATGGATTTTTCATTATGTTGCCATTACCAGAAGGTATAATTTAATAATGAGTAATAAAATTATAGGGCTTACGCTGGAAGCATCTCCATTAAAAATTACATTGCAGAGATCTTTAGGCTTATAAATTAACCCAGGCCCAATAGCAATTTCTAACTTTTATGTATATGTGTCAGATATGAATAGGCTGTAGCGTCATACAAAAGAAAATCAAAAGAAAGCAGCTGATGTGTGACAATATACTTAAAAACTAAATTGCTAAACTAAGCAGTGTCCTCCCCCCCAAACAGCATCTAACACAACAGTTGCAACAGTATTAACATGGGAAAACACTATGTCACACATTTATGTGCGGTGCATTAAGTAGCATTTTCTCTGACATTGTGTAGTGCGTCATTGTGAGCTGCAACGCCATAATGCACTAGGATGCCATTGAACATGTAATGACATGATGTTGCAGTTTTACATGTTGATGATGATGTGCCAAATTGCAAAGATGTGTTTTGCTAATAAATATTGCGGTCATTGTCCCTACAAAATATCACAGTCTAGTGTGGCATTCAACAAATAGGCATGATTAAATGACCTGTCACAGTCACATAGCTTGCTCTTCTTCAGTCTTTGGAGAATGGCTCACATAGTTTTTCTGCACACTGGAAATTTATATGTTTCTGTACACAACTGGATAATTATTTTTACTTCAACAATTGTGTTGAAAATGTAATAGAGGTCAAATTGTCCTGCCACATCTTCATGATAAATTCACTGTTAAGGAATGATATTTGCTTACAATCTTGGGTGCTGCTATATTACTTGTTCCGTTTTAACTGCTTACCATTACAAATTGCATTAAAGGGATTATAAGCACCTTTGGCTTAGGAGGTACTCATCATCAGATAGTTAAATTATTTAAAGCTTTGCCAAAAACAAAGAAAATGGATTGCTTACACATAAGCTTAGTATAGTAAGACTTAAAAGGAATCTGTGATTTGCTCATTCAGGGAAAAGCAATATGTTCACTTTAATTCCCACCTTTTCAGCAAAATATACAGTACCTAACATACTGCTGTATGTAGCTGCCAGGAGTAAATGGTAAGCTATGAGTCTTGGATTGTGGGTTACAGAGGACTATGGACATATGACAGCATTGATTTACCTGACATTGTCAAATGGCATGACTCACATGCTATATGCAGGGGAGGGTAGGGCTTTTTAGGCAAAACTGTTGCTCAAATTGACAAAATACAGGTTTTTCATAAGGCCCAACCTTGACCAGTTATTGTTTTTGCATGGAGTGGGTAATGTATATAACCTCCTTGAGTTTATCATGTTGTCCATCTCCAGTTTTTTATAGGTGTCTGATGAAATAGAAGTGTGGAGTTATTTTCCCAACTTGAACAAACACAGTAAACCTTTTTAGATGAGAAGAGAATTCTTAGGACTATGTCAGGTTTTATTGCCCACAGTGTCCACAGCAAGAATATCCCTCTCAAGTACTGTATAGGTAATGGGTGTCAGACTGTGCATGAAATAAGTGGATATCTCTCAATGGTCATCTATGCATTATTTAAAATAAATAGGCTATCCTAAAACAAAAAATAACGATTTGCCTGGAGTTCAGCTTTAATTTCTTACCATATGTTCTTTATGTGCTCTGTTATAGGAAGGCAACTGCTGTTATTTCTTAACAGATGCTGACATTATCCAGACTTTGTTTAGCCATATCTTTAATTGTGTATATGTGTTTTGGTCAACCTAAACATGGTATATATCTTTATCTGGTCCAACTGTCAAGTATTAGGAAAAGCTGAAAGTTTTTCCTCAAGATCTTTCTTGTATTTAAATTGTAAATCTTCTTTATCTATTTCTATAGAAAATTGTCACTTCAAGTATCTAGGCTGCAAAGACTATAGTATGAACAGTCACTGCAAATCTCTGAGCTTAGGGCTATGCATGCAGGATTCCATGTGTCCTTTTTTTTACAAGGAAAACTTTGTAAAGATGAATGCCACCATGTTTTTGACACACTCATTGTGACAAAACAAGTCCTGCTTTTTGGCCCTGTGACATTAAATATTTTATTCAATCTCTAAATGAATGCATTTGTAACCTCAACAAGCCAGTATAATAGAAAAAAAGTATCTGTGAAAAAAAATGCACTCCATTGTGGTCCACATGATTGGGAATGTGGCAGGGGTGTGTATTTCACCTACATTCACCTATTTTCACCTGCTAAACATAGTCACTTTTTCCCATCTAAAAAAGTTAGTTTGAATAGCCAGTTTAATGGAAGATTAGGTGTGTGTTTGTGTTGGTCTTACCAATTTTGTTTTTTATAGTTTGGATCTTTGTGGTCAACAGTGTGGCAGGAATGTGGCCTTCACCTACTTATTTGTGACAAAAGTTGTCCCTTTTTCTCATTTAAGAAAGCTGGTTTGAAAAGTGCAAGTTGGATCTCTAAATATCAGTGTTTAACAACTTTGCTTAGTTTAAAAAGATGACACAAGGAGCTATGCTGTTTCTGTGCTGATTGGGGTGGTGGAGAGGATTCTAATTTTTAAAGTGCTTCTTACAGCATAGCGAATGCATAGACATAAAAATGTTTGACATAATAAGCTGCAGAGAAAAGTTACCTAAAAAATCCAATATATTAATGTAAGTTTTGTTAAAGGACCTAGAACCATGGTTGTAAAGGATAAAAGCAGTTAAAAAAAAATTCAGATGGACCTGAAATATTTGAAACAGGAATATGGAAAGGTAATCCACCTCTCCCAGTGTTCTTATGCTCATTGTGAGACCCTTACACTGATCCTCATAGATCTGATTGTTGCATTATAGAACCCAATATAGCAGCAATTTAAACAGATGCTGTGAGAAAACTGCTGTGGGCTGACATGTAATAGAGGAATGTTCTCGCCTGTCACATGGGAGCTAGTAAGCTCAATGAAAGCTGCTGTAATAACTTCAGGGGTTAATCTCACGTGTGACAGAAGAGAATATTTTTCTTTTACCTCTACATGAACACATTACAGTGGTGTGGCTCTATTTACATTCATAATTTTCTAACACAAAGCTCCAGCATAATTCTCACCATTTTATCAACCCCTAATATCAACCAATGGAGGAGATAAATAGTTATCTGAGCCAAAGACAGGTGGACATTTACTACTAGTGATAAGTATTAGATGCATACTTGTCCAGTTTTCAGTCCTTACGTTTTATTAAACGTCACTCTGTATATTACAATGAGCCATTGTAAATAAAAGCAGCAAGTATAAATTAATGTATCTTACCTTCCACCTCTTCTTCATCACACACATGCTTCAGGAAGGAAGCTCCTCTGTCCAAAACTGCCTCATCCTCCATCCTGTAGTAATAAAAGAAAAAGAAAGAGTGCTCAGACCTCTCCTTGAGTGAGCTGCTTGACAAGCCCCTACGCTTAGGCAGGTTCACCTGGGCACCTCTGTTCATATTATTAGAGGAGGCCTTCCCCTTCGTTCTGCTCTTGAAACTCAGTTTAGGTAAGTCCAGTTAGATGGCCTTGTGATTAAGATGGCCAGTGTGGCTAGAATCCCCGAGCATTAGCGCTGCCAGGAGCAGTAAAAGTGTAATCCAGATCTGAAGACTTTTATTTCTAGTTATGTGCCATTTAGGTGCCATTGTCCCTTAGAACCTGAATGCGCTCCAAGCTCTTTTTACAAAGCAGATCCATGCAAAGCAGGGGGTCATGACAGGTACACAAAGGCAGACACACACATACTATAAGGAGCCCTGGCTTACTGGAGCCTCTTAATTCTTCTCTGTTGAGAAGCAAGCTTTGTGTCACATGCCAGGATGACAGAAAGCTGACATCTGAGGATTAGGCAGAGCTCCTCCAGCCACCATAGTCACAACAGTACAGGACATCCATGGACATGTCAGTTATTTGTCACTTGTCTTTAAACTATATGTGCAGCCAAAAGTCTCAGAGTTAATGGATACACATACAGATCTGATACTGTGCCATGTTCACATGCTACTGTGCTGATACATCCCTTTTTATTTATATGGATAATCTGGAAAACTTCTCTTACTAGTGTTATTATATATTTGAAAATGAATTACCCATCGTATAGGAACTTGTCAAAGTTACCCATAGTGGTTGAAAACCTTAACTGAATGACATATTCCTTAAGCACTAAGTGTCAAAGGCAACTGTCATATCTTCTTCATTATATGTTGTATCTCAGTGCTGCTGATTTCCTATTGGCTCTTTGCAGCCGTTTTCTGTCCAGATGAACAAACTGTATGGTATTTCTCAGGGCAAGTTTCTTAATAGTAACTTTAGTGGAATGCATGTGTAAAGTGTGCTGAAATGGCCACTTGTAGTCATCATCCCAGATGATACAGTGCAAAGTGGAAAGGCAGTAACATAATGTTGTCAAAAGATAACGCCTGCACTAGAACTTTTATTGTATGCTCACCCAATACTATTTTAATGAAAAACTCACATTTGAATAGATATCAATACATTTTTTAAAATAACATAACCACATTACATTTTATATGCAGTGTTAGTAATTCGGTAACTTGTACTTTAGGGTTGAACTAGAAGCTTACATTCAGCTTTGCAGAGTTGTACAGGCTCATCTCCTATACCGAAAATGCTTACAAACATGCATTAGAAACTGCAACAAATCAGAGCCTGACTTGTTTCCTGGATGGAGGACAACTGATCTGATCTGACTCATTCATTTTTTGGGACATTAGTTCCTTTTAAATCATAAACGCTCAGCATCACATTATTGGCTTCACCTAGGGCTGTCTGCTTTTGCTTAGCCATGATCTACCCCTTTCACGTACTAAAGCAGAAAAATCCATTGATGACATTAAATGATCTAAAATAAGGTATGTAATGAAAATGTAATTATTTTATTAAAATATTTCATAAGCATTTTGATGTGGCGCCAAAGAAAGGTAAATTTAAGAAGATTAAACTTCATCTTTAAAGGAAACCTGTATCAAAAGAAATACAGATGTAGTCATTCCGATCTCTCCTCCTGGAAATACTATTTACCGGTCTTTAATATTGGAGCCACTTACCTGGAACAAGCATGAATGTATTTTGAGTGTACTCTGAATTTTTTTGTTACATGCTTCTTCTCAGTATGTGTTTCATAATTCACTAGAGCCAGAGATAGCTAGGCAAATATTATTCTTGGAACAATGGCAGTTTACATACTGCATTTCTCTCAGAAAAGGTTTCCTTTAAAACACATGCAATTGTGCTTTACTTCTATACTTTGTGGTAATGCCAAGTGCTGTGAAATTGATGAAATGGAAATACCCTTTATTAGCTATCTTGTTCTGATCGCAAGGCCCATTTAGTGTCTGCTGCAGGAAAAATTTTCAGATTTTGTTTATTGCCAAGGAGGAAGTAAGGATAGAAATGTCTACTGTTATTAACAGCTGTTTACATAGCTCCTCCATAAATGTGATAAACCTCTTTTTCCAGAACATAAAAATAGATGAAATGTTCTCAGCACTCTTTAGGTCAGAAGTGGGTCAGTTGTTCTGGATAACAACACCAAGTTCTGATTTTTTGATCAATAAATTTGTATATTTCATATTAAGTTTAAATATAGTTCCCAGACAGCTATAGGAGCATTTTTTTACATCTTAAAGAATACCTTCCATACTGCTTATATAAAACGAAGGTAGATAATAACTACTACAGAGGATGCTTAAAGCAGAACTAAAGTCAATGTTTCCTTTGTGCAAGTTTAAATTTGCCATACCTGGGAACAAAACATTTATACTTTTAATGCTCCCATCAGGAGAATACTTTTATGATGTATGGCGAAGATCAGCCACTGACTACAACACTAAAGTGACGACTGAAATAACTTTACTGACTGTACAGTTCCCCCTCTGAGTAGGGTATGACCTAACCAGAAAATATGGCTGCTTTTCACACTATTGTACTGTAATATAGGTGAAAAAGAGTTTTTGTCACACAGATGAATTTACTTTGGGAAGAGGCAGGTAGGTTAATTATATGGGCAATAAGGAATTAGGGGACCGGTATTTTATATATATTATGCCATTCTGGCTGAAATGTAAACTGCAAAACAGACCTCTTTTTGCCATATTGTGTGTAAAATATGATGTGTTTCACATTCTGTATACTGACATTGCAACTGATGACTCTATTTTATATGTTCTGTGTTCTAGCATGTTGCCCTGTAAAAATAGCATATTCAATAATGTTGAAATGTTCTATTTGTGAAAACAAGGAGCCATGTGCTATTTTACATTGTCATCTGAAAAATAAAAGATGTGTAAGCCCTTGGGCCTAGTGTTTGGCAGGTTAAACAGCAGGCACTTAATTCTAGTAGGCTAGACAATGGCCCTGATTTATGAAAGCTCTCCAGGCTGGGGATAATACACTTTCAGAAGTGAAGCTGGGTGATCCACAAAACATGGACTGGATTTTTCAAAATTATTTGCTATTTGCTAGCAAATGTTTTTAATCCTGGACCAGATCCATTCCAGGTTTGGTGGATCACCCAGCTTCACTTCTGAAAGTGTATTATCCCCAGCCTGGAGAGCTTTCATAAATCAGGGCCATTGTCTCTTATACTTTGTAGCACAGCTCTAGCAGCTGATTGCTGTCAAGGTAAGATTAGACCCAATGACAGATATACTTGTGACTTAGTCCAGATATAGGTTCAATCACAGAAAGTTTATAACATGATGGAAAATCTGTGTTTGCGATAATAAGCGATTCCAATGTTTGGAAAGGGGCTTTTATCTACCAGTAGTAAACTCCTACATGACCCAACTACTACTACTGAATGCAAGACATAAAATGGTTTTATCATCTGCAAATATTAGACTATGTCAAGTAATTCCATATTGGTATTCCATACCTACTGTATCCTAAAATGTGTGTGGGAGAGGAAATTACATTACCTCCCATTAACAATATCTCCACTGAGACTCATGTTCCCTCCAGATTCCAGTGATATGATGTAATCACTGATTTACTGCCCGTAATCAAAGGCCTCTTTCTATTTACCTTATAATAACTGGCACACCTAATGACTGACAGGTTTCCTTCTCTGTGACATTCAGAGGTGTTTTCTGCTGTTACACAATACAGTACTAGAATTATTGTTCCTGTATCAACATTTGTACACCACTGTTCTTTGTCATTTCCCTTCATAAGCTGTAACACTTCTGTCATACCAGAGTTCATTTCACAGAGAACACCTAATTGTGCAATTGTTTTTATGACAGATTCAAACTTCAGCAATCTATAAATTCTTTTACATAGTTTGGCCAAATGCAAAATTCTGTATTAAAAAGTATACATACACATAAGGTGGTTTCTTCTGCATTGGAATATTGCATTGGAATGTATGACCATTTCATATATATCCCCACTGAGATACCCTTTCCTTCTTGAAGACCCCTAACCTATCTATTGTTAGGCCTCAAAATTTTAGAGTAATGTTAGCAGCCCAGGAAGCTTATCATGACTGTCCACTGGGCAGTTTACAGTATTGACCGCATGTGAACCTTAAAAACAACTTCAGCAGCCTGAAAGCCCCACAGGTCAAATCTTCTATCCACCATTACCAAAGGCTAAAATTACATGCATTCCTTTGCAGCAGGAGCTCCAGATAGCCTGATGACCTAGACACTAGGGAGAGCAGAAAGCGGAAGTGAGAAGAATCTGACATCCCTAGAATGCTGGATTTCATTCACTTGCTCTTTGTCTGTAACGTCATAACTTTAATGCAGGAATTCAACAGTGAGCTATTTATCCAAAAGTAGGCAAACTAAATAAACCCATTTGAGATTTAAAAAGAGTTCTTTTAGAATTCTTTGAGGATGAATTATCCCAAAGTACCTGCAGCTATCGAGGTTCATGAGGTCCATGTGGGGATTGGCAATTGTGAATGAACTGCCTATCAAACAGCAGCACACTAAAATCAGAATATACACTTTTTTTTGCTGACATTTTCACCACAATGCACATGCACTTTACAAGAGGCTACTATCGCATGTACTGTGAGTAGCTCTTGGGGCAGAGGAACACACCCCTTTTATCCGCAAGGTTGGTGATTTCTTAGTGAGGGCAGAAAAAAAAAATAGCTGGCAGAAGCTGAGGACCTACTACAAAAAAAAAGCTAAGTGAAGAGAAACTAAATGTGGGTTAAGTTGGAAAACTGTGGTTGATAATGCTGAGGAACAGCAGATTTCTGCATTTTTACTGGTAAAACTTGGAATGAAAGTTACTTGTTAAGGGACTCAGCATTTCAGGTCATGGTCATATGTTGTATTAATGCATCCATCCCTGCTACAGAAGCTGCATGTACATGAGATATGCAAGATATTTGGAAAAACAGTTGCCTACTGTCATCAATATGCTCTGCAGATAGCTTTGTTGGATGTAATAAAATTAATCCCATCAAGCAAAGTCTGATTCCTATTGGATTCTTGGACATAAATGAGAGTTTTAATACACATTTCATGATACTTCCTTCCTGTTCTTCTAATGAAAATGTATCTAGTTCCTGAATTAAGTGTACAGCTTCAGCGCTGGTTTAGATTAAATCCCACAGTGCTTATAATAGCAGTTAAAACATATGAACTAAGTTTTGCTAAGCAAAATCAGTCTGTTTCTGTATTTAATGCTGAATTTTAAAGTCAAGAGAAACTTTTAGGTTGTCATTACTGACCTTTCTTCTGAAAATGACAGATTTAATGTTGACAGATTGCCTTCAGTACTGTGTCATTGGAGTTGGTTTGCTAAAGGAATAAAGGTTGTTCACATAGCAATATCTCCTTCAATGTATATTTTACATAGTTTAGTAAATGAGATAATACTCTGGCGCATTAGCCTGGTTTGTGACACTTTACTTATCACTATCAAAGGACATGCATGTACCCAAACAATTAGACAGAGAAAAGGCCCGCCTGGAAAGACATAAATGATTGATTGTTAAAGTGAGTCTTTCCATTACACAGTTTTGGTAGATTAGCAATATATGATACAGAGGTTGTAGAAACTGAAACATATATGGACCTGTTATGGTGCTGCTATTGCTACAGTAGCTGCCTTCTAAAAGACTGCTTGTTGTCAGACTGTGTATGGAATTAGTATACTTTGAGTCACAGACCCTGAAAATGCATGTTGATATCCCTTATCTATATACTTGCACTTTAATATTCAAGTATTCATTCATCTTACTATGAAATACTTACCTTGCATCCATGTGTACCAATACATGTATCAAGAACAATTCATACCTCTCTCAAAATGTAAAAACACCGTACTGTACAGTATATTTATTACAGGCAGCTTGTTCCAAGATTCATTTAATATAATTTTTTGTGTAGATTATAGGTATACTTTTAAAACTTGGACTGTAAGAAATATGGAGACTGCAATTAAAATGCCTTTCTAAAAATGCTAGGACATTGGTCTTGGTAGAGGTGACTTTTTCTTATGAAGTTATTAAAGTATAACTAAAAGTAATTTTTTTCCTGTTGATTTGGTAAGGGGATAGAACCCCTGTTATGTTTGTACTGCGGTGTCCTCATTTGGTAGATGTACTATAATGTAGATGTACTAATATTATCTTGATCACAAGACTAGCAGGACACAATTACAAATCATTTGGCAGGCAAAAGAGTTGATAAACAAAAACACTTCAGCTGTATAATAAAACTGTTTGCCCAAAGTTCAATTGGGAAAAGAAAGGTAAAGTGCCAGTTGGGTCAGAGAGTATCACAGTGTATTCCAATCTCTTAAAAATTACAATTTACTGTTCTGCATCTAGTGGATTGTAGTTGAGCCAGGGTTGTAAATTTGAAAACACAGATGAAGCGTACAATTACATGCAAAGTAGATCGTTTTGGTAATCCTGAAAAAGACATTGCCCCTGATTCATCAAACAAAATCGGATTATCGGTCGCGCATTCGTATTAGCGATCCGGAATCGCGCGCGATCGCGCTATTCAACAACCGGAAAAGCTCGATGGCAGGAATCCGGCCGGCAGATTCAGGATGCGAGTGGACGCGCGCACTCGAGTCCCGGACCGCGGTAATCCGCGATCGCGGGTCGCGCGTATTATCGCGCTTCCCGCGATCGCGGATTTCAATGATGAATCAGGGACATTGCCCCAGTCACCGGTGCTGGCCAAAAGAGGCATGCCCGCAGTCCCCATGCACAGCATTGAAAGAGAGTGCAATCTAACCTCTCAACAGCTATTACTAAAGTTGGATGCCATTCACATGCCCAGTAGTATGAGGACACTGGTTATCCTGTTTGTTTCTTAGTGTTTTTATGTGTTAATAAATATTTCTACCTGTGGATCTCCTCTGAAGTGCAACCTCTTTATCTGAGCTATTCTAAGCAGATAGATAGAGGACAATGTGTTTTTCAGCTATGGTATATAAATCAGAGGTTTAGCTGTGAAAGTAAAAGGATTTGACTGTGTCTTTCCCTAAATTTCAGATTTCTTATTTTTATAAAATTCAGACTCCCTAAATTATTAAACAATAAATATGGGGTTTTCTACCAAATTCCAAAATGTTTTAAATATATTGCAAAGTTTCTTACCTAAGAATCCTGACATTAACAGCAATTTCCTGTTGCCGGATGACAACCCTTGGCCTCTTTTATGCAATTAGCTGTAGTTTTTAGCCCTCTAAAAAAAAAGCCCTCTAGGTACACTCTTTCAGCTGGTTGTTTGGGCTGCTTATCAGGCTTGTAAATGCTTTTTGCCTGACTCCACCTGCATAGCCAAGATGACCGGCTTCAGACAGGACTGAAAACTTTGGGTGATTTACAGGACTATGCCTTTTTGTGATTTACAGGATTATGCCTTTTGCTGGACCACTAGCTATAAACACAACATAATAATAACGTAATACATTTTTCATGCTGCCAGTTTTTGATGCAGGGGTCCATGTGGCAAAACCAAATTTAAAATTGACACAAAACAGCAACCTAACACTTAGTTCTCATATACCTACTTTGACCTATTGTTATTGTAATAGAAGTTGCTATTACTGGATTATTTTAAAGTTGAACTAAAACTAAAAATTGTGTCAAGGCAGGTCCTTTATTGCAGGTAGGGCAGGCTATTTTCCTTCTGCAAAAAACTTACCTTACCTGCCTGATTGCAATTTTTTGCACTCATCTGTCCTCGCTCCAGTGTGGGAACCGCCATTTTATTAATCTTCTCATGGTCTTTGACCATCTTGATTGGCTGGGCCGGAAAGACGTAACTCCCATGCAGTGAGGCAGGAAGTCAATTATTCATGGAAGCGGCAGGGGAAGCCGGGTCATTCTGGGTAGGTATCGGCAGATGAAGACAGTGATCAGGCAGGTAAAAAAGTTTTGTTGCAAAAAGGACATTACATGTCCTTTTCTGCAATAATGACCTGCCGGATCCCTGTTTTTCAAAGTGAAGCTTTAGTTTTATAGGTGCAGGCTTTGGGGCTGCCATCCTTATCCTTGCTGCATTGCTATCAAAGTAGCATCTTACTGAAAATCTGATAGTGAAAATCCCTACTCCTGCAGCTCAAATATTTAGGTACTTTAGGTCTAAACTCCTTTTTTGGGGGTCTATATAGTTAGTAGATTTTTTCTCTCATTATGAACCCATGTGCATGTATGTATGAAATAAATACAGAGAGCATGTGATTAATCATTGCTTTCAAGTTCAGATTTTGATAACTGTACACATGAATACACTCTTCAGATTGACAAGTGATAACAGAAAACAAATGATTGTACTATTATATTGTAATATTATCTCTGAACTTTCAAGATATTATGACAATCATTTCAAAAGGAAGTGGCTTTCCCAAAGAGATAAACAATACACGTTAGGAATGAGAGAGAGTACTCTGTGATATTATGAGAGATCTGAAGAGGAAGTTATTATTGGGAAATGACAGCTCCTTGCTGTGTGTAGCAGTATTTAGTATTGCAACAGTCAAATGTAAATGCCTTGGCACCTGGTAATCCACAACATTTGTGTTTTCTACAAAATAAAAATGGATGTAGATCGGAAAGCTAATTTTACACCAAATTTGTATTTATTTGATGACAGATGCTAGAAAAAACACACACTAGTGTCTAGAAGCAAGCTGTCATCACCATTTCTAGTTCCATATAATTGTTTTGCCCAAGAATAGGTTGTCACTTTCCCCATCATTTAGAATATGCGTACAATTGACAATAGCACCGTTGCTATGGGCTTGTGGGAGGATGTGGAGACACAAACTGCTGCAAGGACAATCAAAAAAACACTGTCACTAACTATAAAGGATAAAATAAAAAGTTGTATGGAAAATATATCACTTTATACATACCTATCTAACTGCCCGTGCTTCCCATCAGTTTCGTATTTAAAAAAAACTAATGCCTGGAGAGTCTTCTAGGTGGGTCTGGGGGTCTTGTGCCCCAATGGGAGAAAAGACAGAGTACAGAAGATGATCAAACATCCAACACACCACAGTGTGCTGAATGATGAAAATAATCAGGATCTCTTGAGTAGAGAAGAAATTGAAAGCACAAGAAAAAGTACCAAAAGACTTATTTTCTATAATTTTTGTTAAGAGATTTTTACAGGCACACTAAGATTTAAAAAACGTAACAAATATAACAAACATAATAAATCAAATATAAAAAATGTGGGCACGTTGCACCATAGCAGTAAAGGGTAAAATCTCTGATATTGCTGTGCAGGATACCACTAACCATTCTGGGTTTACTAGCCATTTAAATCAATGTGTATATTAATGATTCGTGATTTATTTAGGCTGTGTATTCCTAATAGACTTTGTGTGATACAAATTGTTTTTTTTTTTAAACAGCAATGATAGTCTTTGAGAGGTTTAACATTTTACACCATTCATGTACCAGGATCTCAGTCTGAGCTATTTTCTCTTGATATATTACTCTGTAGTGACAACCTCTAGCATTCATCACACTAATTCATTCATTAAACCAAACTGTTGCATTGGCACAGAGCCATAAATATCCACTTTCATGAAAGCTGTGTGAGCCCAAATGTCCATCTGATCTGTTATGTAAGGTAGACAAAGCTCTCACATATAACAGAAGAATATCAAGCTACTTCTACAAAATAGACAGCTCCTTTTGACACTATTTATTTTATAAAACCTATAAAATCTTGATATTTTGTCTTTTTTATTTTGTGCTCATTTGTTGCTGAAGATGGTAGACATTTTGTAATCTATTGTAATCCAGTAACATATTTAACATATTTATTAAATAGAGGTGAATTATAAAAACAGGAGAATAAAAATGTTTTGAGTAGATGCTGGGTAAATTAAACTCCATACACCATCATATCGTACAGTTTTTTTGGTGCTAATTATGTGTTTACATCCACTATTTGCTTTCTTCGATGCATGCTTACATGTATGACTGACAGTGGAGTTGGTGTCCGGTGTTTACCATTTCTTTGTGCTATACTGTACCAAAATGTCATTGATGGTACGCTGAATTGTATAATAGAGAAACATTTCATCTAATCTATATTTGTAAACTATCATATGGCCAGATTTACAGCACTTAAAGAGAAAGCAGTGCTATAAGCACAAAGCATTTGGTGATGGTGATGCCAAATTCTGTGAATCAGCTTCATGGAGACACGCATGCCAGGAGAACCTATACACTAGTGTTCACAAGCACCTATGTACAGTATATTTATTTTAAAATATCAGTACTTAAATATGTACACAGTTTAGCAAATACAAACAAGTACATATTTGAGACTTGCATGTTTATAGTTTATCTGTATTTAAATGAAGGGGTATGATGACTTTTACAACAAGTTAAATCATTTTCCTTTTAAATGCTTAATTATGAAAAAGAAAATATCCCACCAGTCTTGGGGTCACTAAGTCCTAAGAGTTTTTATGCTTTCCTGTGTAATTGCTTCCTCCCCATACTAGTAGTCCATACTAGTAGTTTACCTGGCCTTAGACCACGTGGCCTGTGAAAGACTCTAGAACATAACTTGGTGTGTGTAAAAAATGTTTTTGAGCTTGTCAGCGTGGATTCCTGTCCTATTGTATGCTGCTTCCCCACCTCTTAGATTGTAAGCTCCTTCAGGAAGGGTCCTCTCCTCCTCCTGTGTTACTGTCTGTATCTGTCTGTCATTTGCTATCCCCTATTTAATATATGGCGCTGCCTAATATGTTCGAGCTGTATAAATCCTGTTTATTATTAATAATATTATTAATATTAACAGAAATCTTGTGCCTATGCTATAAAGCAACCTTGTGCATAGTCAAATCATTTTTAAAAACTGTTGGCCTAATACTCAACTAATACATAAAAAGATGCACGTGTTCAGCAGTAAAAATGAAAATATCAGTAAAGCATAAAGGACAATTGATTAACAATTTACAAGAGCATTTACTAATTCTCCTTAAAGATAGGTGGCATGACTCATGACTGATAACATGTGTACTTTACACCAATCAACCTCAAAAGAGAAAACCTTGGCAGAATCAACCAATCTTAATCGATTTTTTCACATATCACTACAAAGAACAGCAGAGGATTGGTACAGAATGATTGTATTTTAATGGTACCAAGAACTATTAAGTTATCAGTGTCATTATATAGAAGCCAATAAAACACAAAGCATTTGAAAAGCAAAGCTATAATCTGGTGCTAGACAATTAAAGGCAAGAGAAAACATAGTCCAGATAATTTGTGACTCCATAGGTCTGTTCTACTATAGGGTAAAGTTTGACAAAGTCGGGAGAACCTGCAACAAGCACACATAGTAGCAAACGTTAGGACTGATCTGCTAAAACGGATTAAAATGTGAAAATGTTATTGAACTGTTTTGGTGCCACTGGCCTTAGAAGCAAAGTGCTCTACCAATTGGTACTAGTTAGAAAGTAAGTTGCAACTAGTTAGTAAAGGGAATTCTGACTATTTTGACACAATTTTCAAACTGAACATGTAGCACATATTATATGGGACAGGCATATAAATGGGAACAACTTGAATGCGTGTGAAAAAAACTGGATTGAGATTGGTTGTTTTAGGGTAGTAGGATTTGCTCTTGGCTTGTAGATCACATTTTGAATAATCATATTTTATTACTATGAAACAAATCATTGCTGGAGCTTAGAAGTCTCTTTCCTATTTGCCCTTTATCATCCTTTCACTCCCCTTTTGGTAGCTTTCATGCCTTGACCTCTCCTTTTTCTTTAATATATTCTATATCGCTGCTTTCATCCTCCCCTCCTTTCCCTCCTTCCCACTCTTTTTTTCCTTTCTAATTAATGCTCTTTCTATACCTTGTTACATCATGAACAGCCCCACACACAAGCTTTCTGTCTGACCTCGAGATTATTCTGGTTTGTTATTTTTCTGCAATGTTTTATTATGTAATTTCATTTTGATATTAGCTGCTTTGCTAATGTTATTTCCGTTAATCTGCTCCTTTTTTGTCACACTGTCAATTTACTATTTCCATTTGCCAGATATCTTATGCTAAAAACTATATCTTGCAAACAAAGAAAACTGATAGGAATGTCTTGGTTTCTTACTAGGTATCATATTTGACAAATACTGGCCCCTTTATAAAATGTCACTACTGGTGGACTCTGAGCAGTGATATAATGTGATGCCCCCTTACATTTCATTTGAATGAAATTCTAATGTACAGCCTGTGAAAGAGTTCATGGATCAAGCAAGCACAAAGCCTAGCTATAAATTAGGTTTATATCAAGCATATGGGTCAAACTGTCTGAGGTAAAGATAAGTAAAAATGATTCTGTTTATCATCCCATGCGGCACTGTAAGTATAAAAACATGGGTAAAAAGTTATTTCTCTGTATACTTTATGCTGATAATTTCCGGGACACACATACCTAGATATCGTTTGATTAGCTCAAAAAGAAAGTACTTTCATATGACATTTACCAATGACTCTTTTTCACTTAAACCCATCACATAGGATAAAATCTCCACTTTAAAATAGAAATCCTTTCCAAGAATGTAATATTTATTTACTAAAGAAATGGTATAAAGCACAGTGTTACACAGTTGCCAATGGGAATTCATATTCTAGGTGGTCTGAATTAACTCTAACTGGGAGTTCAAACTCATTACCCAAAATATACAATACCAAAAAGCAACAAATTATATAAATATGAAAACAAAGTACCCTTACTGTGTGATATTAGAAACCATAGGGTTTCCAAAATAGCTAAAATGTTAGTTTTTGATAGGCTACCCTTTCTGCTTGTATTAAATAAATATGGTGTATTGATAAGGTTCTGTTTTGCCCATCTACTACCTATATTGTCTTCCTTAATATAATAGGTACATCCACTATTTTAGTCCATGTAATCAATGGTGTGCACTTTTTAGGTTATCAGAACTATCTACTGGCTGCGCTACCATTGCAATATAGAAATGCTTAAATTTAGCTACACATTATAAAGTACAACAAAATTTCTACATAAAACTGCATGTTTTCATTGATTTGTAAATACCAGGCTTGTAACTTGAAAGTATAATGCTTTATAGTTCTGTTGCAACTTTACTCACTAGTTTGTTAAAAAGATCTATAAAAGTACATCAGCTGAAAGTCTGAAGTCATGAGAAGGCTGCATATCATTCCAATCTTCAGCTCTTTACTGCAAACTGGAAATTGCCACTCTGGCACAACCACTCCACATTATAACTCAAAGCACAGTTTATCAAGATCTATTAAACTTGTAAAGATGAATACTTGACTTTTTATTTCTTTATACTTTTCTTTAGGAACATTCCTGTTGCTCAGAAGGAACTAAAAAGTAAACTTTAGTTATGTTATAAATTCTACATTCACTGTAAATGCCATTTTGTTATTTAATGTTTATGATGATTATAATGTTATTAATGTTGTCAAGATAATGCTATCAATATCTCGAGTCTTCAAGAGATATTGAGATCGCTACACATGTTACAATCTGATTGTACATCTCAGCACATGTTCAGGAGTAACATCATATTTGGCTATATTGTTGGCACGCATACTTAGAGCAAAGGGCAAAAAAAATTATAAAGAACTTCTGCAAAGTCTAGAACTGTCTTCTTGTGTACCAGAACCTTGTTCCACTCTAAACAAAGCCAGCTATGACCATGCTTATGAAAAATCCTAAATGTTTAGCCTTTGTTGATCCTAATTGTGTTTACCCTAACTTCATAGGTAAAGGCAAGAGGTCCTCAAAGCCATTATCAGCATAAGTTTAGGCAGTTTGTAAGGTAACCAAGAGCATCATTTTGAGATGCTTCTGAGCTTTAGAATTTATTGCTTGAAAGCTGGCATTCCGCTGAGCTGCATTTGAACTAATAGAACTGTATAGAAATTGAGAACCTGCTTGAAGCAAACAACCCATCAACACTGACCCCACTAGTTATTAAAAGTGCAAAAAGCACAGCTGTGAAATGATTCAAATATTTTCTAATTTTATATTAGCCAGGTTTAGAATAAGACGTAACTTTAGTTTTGTTCAGTTCATGTGCATACATTTTCCTTGCACAGGTTAGGTGACCCCAAATTTTCCAGAATTCCAGATTGTTTTTATAAGCACAACACCTGTGCCCAGGAAATTCATGGACCTTCATTACTGCTCTAATGAATTATATAAAAAGACAGATGGTGTGAAGTTGTCAATAATGATGACCCACAGGCAGATGTAGTTTAAACCTAATGGTTTAGATATAGTTTTGTATTTATTGGCAAATTAATAAATGTGTTTAGTCTATTGAATGTACAATGAACCCAGCCATTCCCCCACTAAATGAATGGACGCATGGTGGGTTTATTCATGGTAATAACAACAGACCTAGACTATGTTCTTTTATGAAAGTATCCAATAAAAGTGTTGTCATCCTATAACAGGAAAAAAGAACCTTCATTCCACAATCACCAGGTCATATTTTAATGGCCCTTTTTTCCAATGAGGTTTTGTGTGCACTTAACATTAAGGGGCCTCCTTGTGTAGAAGTCTAAAGCTCCTGCTGGGTGCTGCCATTTTGGATGTTTGTCAGCTGCCCCAGCAGACTCGAGGCTGTCACTCAGTTACTCCCTTTTGCTACTTTCCCAACTGCTACTTGAATATAATGTGTAAAGGAGTGCAGAAATGCTGAGCCAGCACACACAGAAACGACACTCAGAGGAGAGGGCTATGACATACACAGAGGGAGGAGGCTGTGCTGAGCAATTGACCTTAAGTAGCAAAACTGGTTGGCAAGTTCATAGAAATATTGTTTATGGGAAGGAAAACATTGCTTGAGCAGCCGTGTGTGTATATTCGAGATAGGAAAGTGAAATCCATTCCCTGTTATAAGAGACCCTATGTGTTAGGGTAAAACCAAAGGAATCCTAGTTTCATTATGCTGAAATCAAGATATCTCTTTACGGAAGTGTAGAGTCCTTATTTAAACAAGTTAATGACCCTGATTTATGAAAGCTCTCAAAGGCTGAAGAGAATACACTTTCATCAGTGAAGCTGGGTGATCCAGCAAACCTGGAATGAACCTGGTCCAGGATTCAAAACATTTGCTAGCAAATGATTTTCAAAAATCCATTCGATGTTTTTTGGATCACCCAGCTTCACGTCTGAAAATGTATTCTCTTCAGGCTTGGAGAGCTTTCATAAATCAGGGCCAATAAATCAAGCCATATCAATGTTCTGACATACCTTAGTAAAGGATATTTTGAATTAATAATATTACAGATATTCTATATATTTATGTAAAAACTCAGGGTGATCCTAGTAAGGGTCATTCACAAGCCCATTAGTAAATTATAATGGATTGATGGACAGTCTGAGTACTGTACAATCACTGTCTACTACCCTACCTGACCAATCTAAAAGAAATAAGATTTTAATTTTTCTGATCATGTTTAAAAAAAAAAATAAGTAAAAAAAAAAGCTTACCTTTTGGTTTAAATCAATTAAAGACATTCCAGGTGCATCAAAACAAAAAGTCTGCAAAAAGGTAAATTTCTTTATATTTACAAAAGGTTGTCCCCTGGCAGTATGCTTTCTCTTTGTAAAAACAATGGTCTCTCTGCAGAGCTCCAACAAACTCTCTGATTAGTGAGAACTAGAGCTCTTTACTCAGCAAGAAGTGTGAGATTTGTTGATTGCATAGTTATAAATATGAACGTGTTGGAACGTTGTAGAAATACCACCATTTTCAGAGACCAAGGGTCCATCTTTAGAGTATGTTGTTCTTTACAAATGTTGCCACAAGCTATGGCTGAACTCTACAGAACAAAATCAGTAAGAGTTTACACACCTTTTGTTTTGATGCACCTGGAAAATTTTTAGCTGTTATACACTGAATGTTTATTTGGACTTTTATGGTCCCAATAAGGCAGTAATTTTCATGATGTCATCTGATTTCAGACCAACTAAAGGTAAACAACAAACATGTTTTTGATGACTAATAAAGGATTGCTGAAGATCATAACATTGCCATTTTCTTAGTGTGACAGTTAAATATAGTTTGGCTTAAAGTGAAACTTCAGTCAAAAAGCTAAACTATGATCTGTATAACTTGTGGAGACGGTCTTGTGCAATGCAGAATTATTGGCCTACAGGGCTGGAATTCCCACTCTCTGCTTGATTACTGGAAAATGTAAAAATTGTGGGAAGCTAAAGGAAAGACAGAGCTCAGGTAACCATACCAGCAGTTTATAAATATAAGTTGTTTTTAACATTATTAGCATCCTTAACCTATCAGCTTTCCATATTGATACATTATCTTCATTATACAGGATTTACACATTTCCACCTGAGATTTATGTGCATTATCAATGTGCATTGTAAAGCATTTTCTTAAGCTGCTATTATTATCAATAGCCACTTTTGCACTTATAGACACATTAAAAAACAGATCTGAACATTTTCAACATACTTAGCATAACACTATTTAAAAAAACAGCTAATAGATGTGAAAGTTTTAATAAGAATATTTGGGCCCTAAACCCCTACCTGAATTCTCATCAATTAAACCTTCACCTAACACTTAATGTAACCTTTATTTTAACCCTTGTGGTCTTTTTAAACTTTTTATATGCACTACTACATAAATTTAATAATGTTTTGTGTGTTTTATTGACGTAATATAGTGCATTCAAAATGTGCGCTATTAGTTTACTTGTTATTCCAACAAATGCCTAATAGAAGTTGGTGAATTCATGCCATGAAAGGAATGCCTAAATTTGTAATAAATTTTCTAAAAAACACTGAATAAGCAAAGTGCATTATCTAAATAAACACCAGATAACTAGAGACGGTTTTCTGCAGTCTGCCTGTCATGCAGATTCTTATTGCACAGTGAATGACGATTGGCTCTAATAGGTTTCAATGTGCCACTGAAGGGCAAGACTAGATTTGTAGCCCTCTAATACCTAAAATTCAGAAATAATCTACATCATGTGTGTCAAAGTAAAGTGTCATCATAATGTTACCATAAAAACTGCTGATATGTCAAAAAGAAGTATTTTAACAAGCTAAACCTTGTTATTTTCTGCTGACATGTATACACTGGAGCAACAGGAAGAGACATCTGTCAACATAAATAAGGATGAAACAAAGATACATAGGATAATCACATAAATAATTAAAAGGGTTTACACCAATCTGTAAGTGTATGTGACCCAAAATGGAACTTTCACATAAACAAAAATAAACTGTAAGTTTATGAATACCCATTATTTTTTATTGACACTTCCCACCAAACTTCTGCATCAAATATTATAATATAAACTAGTACTTGCATCCAGGAAGAATGGGAGGTTTCACAATCCACCTACACTCATTTACTAAATTCATTTATACTGAAACATGAGCTAAATGGCTCTTATTTTTAACATGTAAAAAAATAAACAAATATTAGGTGAAACCTCATCTACCTACCTTTAACTCAATAAGCACACCTCAGAGTAGGTGTACACCTGTAAGGGCAATCTTACTGAATACAGACATGTGAGTGGTTGTATCTGGGTAGGTCTTAGGTGTACCTGAACTCTGGATGTCCCTTTTAAATACTAGGGGCCTGATTTATTAAAGCTCTCCAAGGCTGGAGAGAATACACTTTCTAAAGTGAAGCTGGGTAATCCAGCAAACCTGGAATGGATCTGGCCCAGGATTGAAAACATTTGCTAACAAATAGGAAATACATTCCAGGTTTGCTGGATCACCCAGCATCACTTTAGAAAGTGTATCCTCTCCAGCCTTGGAGAGCTTTAATAAATCAGGCCCTGGGTATGTAATCGTTCTCCTCATACCTCTTCTTCAGCTCTCAGTAATCTCATTCATCAGAAAATCTACCTTCCCTTTTATCCAATTTTCTCACAATTCACAGTGCTGAACTTGACCAGCTTCTCCTTTGCAATTACCAAGACTGTCAGTCACTGAATCACCAAAGCTGGTAAGAGCCCAAGCATAAACAAATTAATTAACCAAATAATGTCTGCAAGAACTGCATCCAATATAATATATTGTTTAATCTTTATGCATTGTATGTTTGGCTCTTTGCCAGGAATGTTTCAGTACACTGATCTACAAAGCTAGTTTTTTTAATAGGGTTCAGAGCTGGCTCCTGTGAGAGGGACAGACACCCAGACTTAAGCCTTGCTTTAAAGTGTATCTAAACACACAAAATGAATACACTGCAGTATACTAGTCCTTAAATGTGGTGGCTGCATTTGTTTTCTTTTTAAATTTTGTTTTATTTTTTTTCTGTTAATCCTGCAGATAACACATTGGATTTATTAAAGCTCTCCAAGGCTGGGGAGGATACACTTTTATCAGTGAAGATGAGTGATCCAGCAAACCTGGTATGATCTGATCCAGGACTAAAAACATTTGCTACCAAATAGCAAATGAATTTTAAGAAATCCATTCCAGGTTTGCTGGATCACCTTCATTGATGAAAGTGTATCTTTTCTAGCCTTGGAAAGCTTTAATAAATCAGAGCCTACTGTCTCTGGACTGCTACTTTCACACATTTACTGTATCTACAGAGGGAACAATGGTTGTCAATAAGGAACTTTTCGTAATTGCTGAAAATGTTTTTAGACTGAAATGGGAAAACCAAGGATGTGACACCACATCTAAAGACTGATAAGCTGCAATGTACAGTATTACATTTTTGATCTTGCTGAATCTGAAGGCCAGCTTTTAGAAAGAATACTAATCTAATATAAAAAATACATCAAAGCCAATGGATTTAGATTTTATCTAATCCCTGTAGGAAAATTCAGTAAACTTTTCACATTGTTTCCTAGAATGAGTGTAGCCTCCTGACAAATAGTTTTCTGCTGTATGAGTCTGCAGTAACTGCCATTTATTTCTAGGGCTAGTCAAAATATGAGCATACTGAGAAGTGTGGAAATTTTGCTAGAAAGGAAAGCCAACTAAAGAAGTTAAATGCTAAAGCTGCGTACACACTTCCAATTTTTATCGTTCAAAATGAACGACGAACGAACGACGAACGATCGATTGGGCAAAAATCGTTCGTAAAAAAGTAACCAACGACGCCGAGGAAAGTCGTTGGAAATGAACTTAAGAATTAAATGCTGCTAGGATGCACCATATTAAAGGCAACATTTTTATAAAACAGCTTATTATTGCAACTATTGTAACAAAGTTACCTGAAGTGTAAAACTAGGGTAAAATATTTTTTTTTTTTTTTTTTTTTTTGGAATGAAAAAAAAAATTGTATTAAAGCCACTCATGTGTTTTACCATGTTTATCTCAGGGAGATTTTGCTAGGCCTACTGTCTGTAGGGTTAACAGAAGGTGAGGAGATATTTGTGTAGACAGTTGTTACATGAACAAGTGTTCCCATTTGAACATTTTTCTATTTTGGAGGCAAAACAAAATTGTGGATTTAAATTTGCTATATTTTCAAATGACTTCAGTATAAAACCTGGCAGTGCTTCTAATGCCTTTCCATTTCATCCAAATGTAAAAAATAATAGATTTTTCCATTAGTTATACTTCAATGTAGTGCACTTAAGTGCATCACTTGTAAAATCCAGAGAACGGAGAATAGGCCATGCATATTGTTACAGCTGTCAACCTAGGTCACAAAATCAACACAACTGTGCTACAAGTTTAACATTGAGGCAGCAATGGGTCATACAGTTAGGTACATAAATATTTGGACAAAGAAAATTTTTTTCTAATTTTGGTTCTGTACATTACCACAAATAATTTTAAATGAAACAACTCAGATGCAGTTGAACTGCAGACTTTCACCTTTCATTCAGTGGGTTGAACAAAAATATTGCATAAAAATGTGAGGAACTAAAGCCTTTATTTTACACAATCACTTCATTTCAGGGGCTGAAAAGTAATTGGACAATTGACTCAAAGGCTATTTCATGGGCTGGTGTGGGCAATTCCTTCATTATGTCATTATCAATTAAGCAGATAAAAGGCCTGGAGTTGATTTGAAGGAGGGGGGGTGCTTGTATGTGGAAGACTTTGCTGTGAACAGACAACATGCGGTCAAAGGAGCTCTCCATGCAGGTGAAACAAGCCATCCTTAAGCTGCAAAAACAGAAAAAACCCATCCGAGAAATTGCTACAATATTAGGAATGACAAAATCTACAGTTTGGTAGATCATGAGAAAGAAACAAAGCACTGGTGAACTCAGCAATGCCAAAAGACCTGGACGTCCACGGAAGACAACAGTGGTGGATGATGGCAGAACCATTTCCATGGTGAAGAGAAACCCCTTCACAACAGCCAACCAAGTGAACAACACTCTCCAGGAAGTAGACGTATCGATATCCAAGTCTACCATAAAGAGAAGACTGGATGAAAGTAAATACAGAGGGTGCACTGCAAGGTGCAAGCCACTCATAAGCCTCAAGAATAAAAGGGCTAGATTGTACTTTGCTCAAAAACATCTAAAAAAGCCAGCACAGTTCTGGAAAAACATTCTTTGGACAGATGAAACCAATATCAACCTTTACCAGAATGATGGCAAGAAAAAAGTATGGAGAAGGCGTGGAACAGCTCATGATCCAAAGCATACCACATCATCTGTAAAACATGACGGAGGCAGTGTGATGGCTTGGGCGTGCATGGCTGCCAGTGACACTGGGACACTAGTGTTTATCCATGATGTGACACAGGACAGAAGCAGCCGAATGAATTCTGAGGTGTTCAGAGACATACTGTCTGCTCAAATCCAGCTAAATGCAGTCACATTGGTTGGGAGGCGTTTCATAATACAGATGGACAATGACCCAAAACATACAGCCAAAGCAACCCAGGAGTTTATTAAAGCAAAGAAGTGGAATATTCTTGAATGGCCAAGTCAGTCACCTGATCTGAACCCAATCGAGCATGCATTTCACTTGTTGAAGACTAAACTTTGGACAGAAAGGCCCACAAACAAACAGCAACTGAAAGCCGCTGCAGTAAGGCCTGGCAGAGCATTAAAAAGGAGGAAACCCAGCATCTGGTGATGTCCATGAGTTCAAGACTACAGGCTGTCATTGCCAGCAAAGGGTTTTCAACCAAGTATTAGAAATGAACAATTTATTTTCAGCTTTTAAAATTGTCCAGTTACTTTTGAGCCCCTGAAATGAAGTGATTGTGTAAAAAAGGCTTTAGTTCCTCACATTTTTATGCAATCTTTTTGTTCAACCCACTGAAATGAAACCGAAAGCCTGCAGTTCAACTGCATCTGAGTTGTTTCATTTAAAATTAATTGTGGTAACGTACAGAACCAAAATGAGAAAAAAAGTTGTATCTGTCCAAATATTTATGGACCTAACTCTATGTCCTGCAACAGCAATAAGACTACATATTCCATACACCATGCAGTGCTCCAGTAACAGCCTGACTGGTTACTGATACAAAGGTTTTATTACTGCTTTATTAGGATTATGGGCTCTATTTATAAATGATTCCCCTGTCAATTCACTCCAAATTCTTTCATAAAATCTGCTTATTCTTCTTATTTCCTATTGTGACAGCTGTACACGTTTGAGATTGACCACTAGGTGGCAGAACGAGTCATTGTTTTAATAGGAACTAAAAAGAGAAATATAGAGAGATTTGACCATCTTTCAGCAAATTTCAGAGGAATTGACAGGGGAATAATTTATGAATAGAGCGCTATGTAAATTTTATATAATCTCACAAAAAAGTATCTTGTTGCCTTGCCTGTTTTTGTTTATTTTAAAAATAGCCTTCCTACCTAATTTCTGAAACAAATGCTCTGTTTTAGTTGTAATGTGTACGCAGACATATTATATATATATATATATATATATATATATATATATATATATATATATATATATATATATATATATAAAAATCTATACCAAACACAATATAATAAAAAATACAATATAATAAACAATATACAATAAAATATAAAATATAATCTAATAAAAAACAAACACATAAAAAGCCTAAAAAGCTGCTATTCCATGAATTGCCAGTAGATGGTGATAAAGAACCCTTTAACTAAATTGCTCTAGTACAGACATATATTGTGAATACTGCCTTCTACAAATAAGTACAAATAGTAATCAATACTTTTCCATTTCCAAGTCTTACCCGCAATCCTAACAACTACTACTGGCTTTCCTCTTTATAGCACAACACACAATAACAACAGGTATCAGAATTTAGGGTATTAGCCCAATACTTCCATGTGCTGATTGCAGATTACATAGCACTTTCCAGCTTTACAGTCATTGGATGGCCATAGAGGATTTCAAAATTTCCAGAGATCAATCCGTTTTTTAGCATTGTTTGCTATATTGGGTAATTTCCATATTCCCAGGAGGCTATGGGAAATAAGTCAAGTTTTTAAGTTTTTATAGATGCTTGTTATCCCAAGAAGAGTACAACATATTTGAGTGTTTGGATTATATCTAGCACACACACACATCCATAAAAATAGTGGGGGCTTCAGTACAAGAAAAATGTATATAAAGATTTCTCAGTGTTTGTGGCTTCCAGAATATTATCTTCCTATTTATGGTAAGACTAAACTAACAGCTCAGGAGCTTCATGTGCTGAGTATACAATGTACAATGCTCACTACTGGTTTTAAACCTTTACCTCCAAAGTAAGATTTTTTTTTAATCTAAGAGGCTTTCCTAGAAACATATTGTAATACAAACCTCAATACAGTTCAATTGCCTTACCCTAGACAAAAAACATAGTAAAAATTGCACTTCATTAAGGTAATGGAATACAGGTTAACCATGTAGGTTGGTTCTTGAAAGGTCCGGGTATGTAAAATCCAACATATTCTCAGCTGTGGACTGAAAGTCAATAACCTTTGTTGCTACTAACTATGGACTGATATTTATCTGGTGTTGTGTGCATATCTACAGATTATGGAATTTATTGCATACAACCACCACTGATTATAATAGGAATTTGTTTCAATTCAAACATGGACAAATGCTTTACACCACTCTGTGTGGCACCACAAAAGGGTGTTCCAGTTGAAGCTGGGATTTCAGATGGTGCTACAAATAAAATTGGGTATTTTGATTTTTGAATGTTTGCAGATGTGGACACCTTACAAAATGAAGTATGAAATGTAAAAATGAAAAAAAATGAAATGCAGAGCCACAGAGAAAAACCCAAAGTACCCTTAGTGGATTATTATAACAAAATGCTCTTAATCTTGAAGTCTGTCTTTAATAATGTGATCATTTGAGGGGCCTAATGTTTTAATAGATAAAGAGTGTTAATCCATACACTATATTCTACATACACTCCTCAGTAAGGTGTACAATACCTAGGGGGTCATACTGTTTGCAAAGTCAATAGGGATAATATATAATAAAATCAAATAGCAACACGTCATGCCATAGACTTGGCAGGCTCACCATGTAAATCTGAAGACAGTCTGTAGGAGTCACCAACACCATATTTTCTTTGCAAGTCAAACAGATAATGCCCAAAAATACACCTAGGTCTTATTTTATAAAACAGGGAACCAGACATTCCCTCTATCTACCACCTCCATGTGTATCAATGGCATAAACTGATTCCCACCATGGAATGTTTGAGGGAATGTCAGATTCCATGTTTTATAAATAAAGCTTCTAGTGTGTACTGGCACATTTGTAACAATAGAACTTTTAAACATGAGTGTTTATTTTGGGTTTTTAATACTGCAGAAAATATCCAAGTAGACTTAATCTAAAGAAAAAGTAGCTTGAACTTTTAAACTTAAAGATTTTTTAAAAATCTCAGTTTTCTCAGATTTAGACAGCAGTATGTAATAGTAGTTATCAGTCCACAGAAGGTTAGCTTGGGGGAGAGACAATGTCTACTGTGACCAATAATAAATGAAGGAAGGCACTGCGTTAAGGTTTCTTCCAACAATCCATTGCATGGTCAATTGCCCCATCTAAAATGTATTTCCATACCATTTTCCAAGACAGACTCATGACTTCCTGGAAAATAAACTTGCTGTATAATTGTGACTACCAAGGTCTGCATTCCTTTTCTAGATCACCAGCTATAGTCAGCACAACATTGTACAATACTAAATTATCCATAATAACCCACCATAGAGTGCACAAGTCCCAGAGTAATAGGCAGATAACAAGTTGTTGCTGTTAGATTTACATAGTAGGTTTTGATACCTACTTCCCGGCCATCTGTGAATTTGAACCTCCACAGATAAGTAATCTAATTATTAAACTTGATAGGAACCAAATTATCCTATGTAGTACAATTATAGTGTTTAGGGAGTAAAACTATGTAACAAATTGAAGAATAAAGTAAACCATCAATGAACTTTCGCACAACCCTTTACATACCAGCATGGAGTGTGCAGCAAAAGACTTTATTAGCATCTTTTAACCATGGTCAAGAGGCTAAATAAAGTAAGTCATTCAGAAGGACAGGCTCGAAACACTGAGCTCATGTATTCCTTAGAGACTGGGACATGAAGAACACCATATGGGTTTCAGTGTAACTGATAGGGATTCCTCGGCTCTGTTTCCTTCACATCACATTCATAGGCATGGTCATGAATACATCAAGCTCTAGCTGCTCTGGAATCCTGACTCACACATAGAAACAGAGCCATGAGGCAACTTTCTGAAGGTTGATACACTCTACTGATAAAGAACCACAGAAAGCCAAGTCTTTCAGTATTGCAAAAAAATGTACCTTTGAAACTTTGTAAGGATATATGAAACCATGGTGAACTTCCTTTCAGCAGAATAGAAAAAAAATAAGGCTTTGCAAACAAGTGGTTTTAAAACTATGTTCCCTCTAATGTTCTTCTAATTGTGCTCGGAAGTACATGATCATATGTATTACTGATGGTTTCACTGAACACTGCACTCTAGGAATGGAAATGTTAATCACAGAGCTCCATGCATTAAAGGAAGCAGTGATCCATTAACCTTTACACATTTACTTTGCATTATGGCTACAGATAGAAGCTAAAGTCATTTTGCTGTGGTGGCTTAAGAGTAAAATATCAGCTTATTTATCAAACTTGATGCATAGGCAAGTATTGTAACTGTTTCCCACAACTCACAAGTAAATGCTTAATAATATCTGTCTAAAATGTTGTTTCTTTACAGATTCAAATGATACTGTTTAAAATCTATTTCTTTTGCTGGTGACATCACAAGTGTCACTATGCCAAGTGTCCCCGTAGGAAAGAGTCACCTAATTTCTCCCAGTTATGGGGACAACTGTAGCATTTTGGATTCTCTTATCATTATACTGTATGTCCTGGTAACAATGGTCACCAAGACAAAAATTGTGACATCTCCGATTGAAGACCAAGACAACAATATAAAACAGACCTGACTCTTCTCCAAGCCATGAAATAGTTTTGGCTTTGGATGTACTTTCAAAATATCTAGTAGCATCACATCTTTATTTAAAAACATTGCTTTCAAACACTTTTTACAACTCTAAACAGATGCAGTTACTGTATGCACATACATGAATGACCTACTAATGACTTCCTCACTCATAACCTCATCACACGCACGGTTACAAGACTTCTCTAGAGCTGCCCCAACTCTCTGGAATGGTCTTCCTCTTCCTATTCGGCTTGCTCCTTCTTTCTGCTCATTTAAAAGAGCGCTCAAAACCCATTTTTTCAAACTTGCCTACCCGTCTTCTTCTGTCAATTGTAACTACCATTACTTCCCACCACTACATATCTCCCATCCTATTGTGTGTGAAATTCCCCCACCTACTAGATTGTAAGCTCTTCGGGGCAGGGTCCTCTCCTCCTGTATCACTGTCTGTATTAGTCTGTCATTTGCAATCCCTATTTATTGTACAGCGCTGCATAATATGTTGGCGCTATATAAATCCTGTTTAATAATAATAATAATAACATGAACAATATGAGTTATTCCACATCACTGCCAAGCTTCCATATCAAAAAGAAGACAAATAAAAAATGTGCATGATGACCAAATATACCAAATGTATAAACAATGTGATCATATAAAGTAACTAACAGGCAGAAAACCCATGTTGTCCTAATACCTAAGCCAAATTTTCCCAAGATAGTCTAAAACAATCTGATACTCTATAATCACTGTGTTCACTGGCACCTAACTCAAGAAGATTAGCGGCAGATCAAAGAACTGTGGATTTATTCTAGCTTTATGATGTTCTAGTACTGACCTCTTAGATTAACTTCTATATACCAACATTGGAATGTTTAACTGCTAGCTCGTAGGCCAAGCCAGCAAACAAGATTCCCTGAAGCTCCCACAATATTTCTATAAACTTTAAACTATTGACACTTCAAGCACTATTTCATCTTAAACACGCAACTAGTATATGTGGAACCTTGAAAATATACATGTATCAAGATGTGGTAAAATTTTACAGATGGCAGCGCTGGTCTTCTAATCTCGGCATAGAGGTGTTTTTTGTATCTAATGTTTTTCAGTAAAAAATTAACAGTGGTAATAAATGAGACAGCAGTTACCCATAGGTACCCCCAATCGCATTAAAATTCAAATGTTACTGCTAACATTTTTGATCCAATGGTGGTAAAAATTGTACTGAAGCAAATCCCAGCTCTGATACCTTAGTCTTTTTTTATTGAAGGATGATATCTCAGTTTTAACATAATTTAACCCCCTCAATTGGAACTGGGAACCATTGAAAAGCTCCTGCAAAGCAGGTTTCACTTCAAGCGTTACTACTGTGAGTCATCACTATGTATACTAATAATAGTTAACAATTAATAGAAGGTGAATGGAAGAGGTTTTAAAAACAGAAATGTGTGTCTAATTTGAAATCTGTCATAAAAATTATCACCGGAAAACTGAATGAAGATCTATTTTTGTTCAAAATGACAACTTTTCTCTATAATTACTACACGGCTCAAAATTGTGAATCCAAGCACATAAAAATGATGCAAATCAAAGGAAGTAAATGGGAAGTGGAAGGTGTTTTTTTGTTCTGGATACATGTATACAGTTACTGTTGTATGAAGATTATTTAATTTGTCATCTCCATGAAGCGATAGGACTGTATTTACTCTCTCTGTAAACTCAGTCATTGAGCATTCAGACTAAATACAAAGGTGTGCGGCACAGTTTCAGCTGACATCCGCTGTGTTAATAACATTCAGATTTTATTGTAGCACTTGACATGGGTTCAGTTACAACCAGCAATTTAAGAAGGCATGGTATTTTATTACACAATATCTCTAGTATAAAAGGGGAAACTTAAGTTTTCCTTTGAGCTAAGAAGAGCACAAAAGGATATATAAAAAAAAGAACATAGTTAATCATCCCTGTGTTAAACGTATTATAGCTATAAATCTACAGCTTATGCAGGCTGCTACTCTTTTTAGGTATTGACCTTGGATGTGCAAATTCAGTGTTTTGATGTATGTAGGAGATTTTATTCTAGGCTCCAAAACAAAGACAACCTAAAAGGAATAATAAAGGGTTTACTGTGAATTCTGTTACTGTATTAATTCTACTATTATCTGTAATACCAGCATATGTTTAAAATAAATACAGCTATAAGGTGAACTATCGGGGTACCAGATGTATTGGCAGCACAGATTGCACCATCACCTGGGAAAGCCTATCTACCATTCTCCCGCAATCTTTCCAGGGTTCGAACACTAGTTTTAGTGCTTTATTCCACAGCTCTGACCTCTAGGCAATCGTTTGCTAAATGAACTCATGCATGTGATCCTGTAGAACTTATTTCCCTTTCTATATAGTCACTGTGTGCAAATAATGAAGTCTTTTATTGTCAGAAAGTAAGCGGTCTTATGGAGCACATGTAATAGGCACATGACCCAAGCATTGTGTTATAGGGTACATACTTTTCTCATATACATTCCACTGGTAGGTTTTCTGGGTAATGTTCATGTCACCAGACTTGGCCAGTCCCAACAGCATTTAACACTTTTACTTCTCCAAAGTTGTGACGAACGTTGACATCTGTTTGACTCTCCATGTGCACAGTCCAGCCCTGTCTGTTGTGTATTATGGTCTAACTTACACCACATTGCTGTTTTCATAGCAATGATTGGATATGGCAGGAAATCGCACAATCGTGTCTAAGATTATTGAAAAACAATGGATAATTTTTTTTGGATCATCGCAATAATAATATTGGGTTGCATCACAGATTATGAAGTGTCACTTTCACAAACTTTCCTAAAAGATTTGAAGTAAAAGTAAAGGTAATATATATTAGGTAAAGGAAAATCTTTACAGCTCTAGCTTGCACTATATTAAAATAACTGTTAAAAATTGTACACAATCGCACACAAATGTGTATATTTAACAAAAAAAAAATACTAAAGTCTTGCAGAGGTTCTTTGCAGAATCTCAAATCTGCTGCCAATTTTGTGGGATATGGGATGTATGGAATTCTTAAACACAAGTCCAGAATCGATTCCCATCGAATGTACCTGATCATTAATACAACATCTGTGTACTTTCGATCTATATTTGTCATCACCTCTGATATATCCACAACTTGAAACTCTTATGATCATTTGGCTGCTGAACTATTTTCAGATGTGAATATCTTCCCCTGCATGTTAGTCCATGATGTGAAATCACACCTGTACAGCTTGTCCCTTGTTTAGTGACAGGTGCAGGTGTTGAATCACAAGCTATGATCAGGCAGTCAGTGCTCTGTGAAAAGTTTGCAGCACTTCCCTTGTCCTGTCACTTAGCCATTAGTCACATACATCTACCTGAACACAAACTTGCCAATAAGTGCACACTCCTTACCTGATTCCTGATAGATGTCACCGCAATCTGACAACCTGCAGCTCTCTTCACATTCACTTGTTGCTCGGGGACACAGAGGAGGGAAGAGTGGCAATGAATATGGCTTTTTAGGTCCTTGTGATCATCGGGGGATAAGCCAGGACCGGTGAATGATCAGTGAATGGGGAGTGTAAGTGGAGCTCCCCCTTCCTCCTGCCTGGATCCAGCTACTACTACTACAATCAGTGTTTGTGGTGTTCGGGGATCTCAGTCCCTGGAGGGCATGAAGCACAATCCCAGGAAAGCTGCCCAGCCTGGCTATACACTCCTGTGCTTTGACATTTAATAGTGACAGAAGTTTTCTCCCCCCGCCTCTATTCCCTGCCTCCTTGTACAGCTCACATTGCTGGGAAGGAGTGGTTATCTGGAAGGAGGGCTATGGCCAGGGCTCTGCACACAGCTCCTCTCCCTGCAGATTAAGCCTTTAATGCATTCATTTATTTCGTTTTAAAAGCTGCTAGAGCAGACTGGAAGCCAGGCCTGAGCTCTGCTGGCTGCCTGGGACCAGCTTTTTTCTCTCATTATAACTAGCCTGCTTTTCTGAACAATGGTGGATGAGAAGGATAGCCTGCTGATATCTTCTCCCTTGTATACTAGTGTTTATTAACCATAAATTATTTAGTGTGGCTGCCTGGAGGGATGAACTGGGTGCTGAGAGGGAGCAATCAGCTCCCTGACAGAACTTTCATTGTATCTGGCCCTTCCTGTCAGGTCACCTGGGAACACCTTACATACAGGCCATGTCTGGGATACTTGTAAATAAAGATCACTTTCCAGAAACTAAAGTGTAGCTGAACTTGTTTTATTATATTTGTATACAGTATGGAGTAATGAAAACCATTGTCAGGAGACTTCACTTCCTGTCATGTGAAGGTTAGGGGAACTTTCTCTGAGGTAAAATTCCTTCATTTTTGGAACAGGTGTCCTCACTGGATGGTATTGCCACTATTCCTCTTGTGATCATTAAAAAGCTTGAAAAAAGTATACAGTCAGCATGAAATTAGCATGGGGTTCATATTTTCTACTTCTGCTCAAAATAAAGGATTTTGACTTTTTATACCCTTTTAACCTAGGGGTGTAGTGGGGTGCCCTCACTTTTTTCGGGACCCCCATATATGCTCTCCCTGCCCGGTCGCCATGGATAGCCTTCAGTATTACCAGGCCCCTTGTCTTTTTTTCTGACTACACCCGTTTCAACCTAAAAGACAGCCAGGTAGCTTCCAGGACAATGTGTAGTAAATCTCCATTTTTTCCTACTGATATGCCATTTATTATGTGTCCCATTGGTAGGTGGTCTCTCATTAGAAGGGAATGTATCTTTTAACATCTCTGAAGAAGTTACCTGTCCAGTTTTGTAGACAGATGAGAAGACAGAAATATATTCTGTCTCTAGCGCAAGGGCCTGCATGAGTGAAAATAAATGGCTGGAATAGGTAGCTCCTCATGTTTCAAAGTTTTAGTAAATATAAAGCTAACGGTAGAGAAAAGGTACATTTAGGTTGAAACGTGTCAGAAGCATCTATCTACCTTGCCAGCACTCCTTCACGGCTGGCGCTATGTTTTGTGGTGTGGCTGCTCATGTGGCAGTACTCGACCTAGAACGTGGCTATTAGACCTGAGCTCTGTCACAAGGTAAAGGGTTCTAGGCTCTGTCATACATGGAAGCACTACCTATTTGTTGGGGCAAAGGTAGAAACTGAAGTATAGATACTGAAAAGATACATATTAAACCCGAATAGCATGACACTGGCTCTTTACAATTTCTTTTTTAAACAATTATTTTTAAACAGTGGGGTGTGACCTCACATTTAACCACACATAACCTTTCCAGGGTAAAGCAAAATGTCTTTCGAAATTCATCTAACATTACTAGGTCAAGGTGAGCTGGGACAGAGTCCACATTTAGGGGTATGGAGTTCCATGGGCTCATATTACCATGCAGGGAGGACTTCGCTCCCTCCTCCACTCACCTGCCAACACTACAGGGCATCAGTCTTTTAAAGATTTTATTTTATAATTAAAAAGCTCAGTAACCAAAATATAATTCTATGGGTCACATTGTATCCTTTTCCCACATGACCTCTAGATGTTTTAGGACTAAGGGCTAATTAGCACTGGCAGCGAGGTTGCAGTGAGTTTACCGTTTCCTCATGTCAGGAAATGCTGCCGTTTAGGGAGATGCTCTGTTGCAGCCCCCATATGGAATGAATAGGTGCTTCATCGTACGGTACTGGCATTGCAGTACTATTATCACTCACTGCCCTCAGCTGTCACATGTGCAGACGCTGATTCCTTTTTGAACTAGCGCTGCCAAACCAGTGCTCATTGAAGAGGCAGGTGTGAATCTGCCCTAACACTCTTAAAATGAGAAAAAGTTTTTTCTTTCTTTTTGCCTTTTACCAATAGATTCCAAAGTAAAAAACATATTTTGTACAATTAAATATTGCCTGCATTTTGATGCATTTTTAGTAAAACTACAAGAGAATATATTCTTGTCATTGGTTGTCAGCAGGCTTGCCTTTGCATTTTGGTGATTTATAGTCTGCTAGTGTAGAGAACAGTTGGCTAAAACAAAATTTAGGTTAATAAACCTCTTGCATGTAATGCTTGAGTACATACAAAATTAAGCATTTTTACATGATTTTTACATGATTACTACAAAAATATAGTAGTGATGTAGTAAGGGAGTAAGAACATTTTACACAGCCACCACAAACAAAGCTCTATTAAAGAGGAAGACAATGAGATCCTGAAATCCACACACATGTAGATTTGATCTTTAGTATTGTCATGTTTAACTGTGTGACAAACAATCAGTTAAGCTTTGAAAAATTAATATTTGAAAGCATGTCTTTTTGTAAAGGTATGAGGGGGTGCTGAGAAGTTCCTGACTTTGCCCCCTTCCCGATGAAATAGAAAAATGAGTGTGAAGAGTGAAGAGTGTGGGGGCATATGACAGCTTAATATCTTAAGGTGCGTACACACTTCCAATTTTTATCGTTCCAATCGAACGACGAACGATCGATTGGGCAAAAAATCGTTCGTAAAAAAGTAACCAACGACGCCGACGAACGAGGAAACTCGTTGGAAACGAACGACCGGACCGGCGGATCGAATTGGACGACGATCGTTGAACATCGTTCGTGTGTACGGTCGTTCGTTGATCGTCCATGTTCAGAGCATGCGTAATGAACGAACGTTCGTTCACTTTCCTGTCGTGCACATAGTTCCTCTATCGCTCAAACGATCGTATCTATTGTGTGTACAATATCTACAAACGATCGTGTCGTTATCTCTATGTGCAGGATCGGTGCTATACGATCGTTCGTAGAAATCGTGCAGGATCGTTCGTCGTTCGTTTTCCAACGATAATAATTGGAAGTGTGTACGTAGCTTTAGTATGTAACTGTGCAAATATCAGGTCTTTGCGATTCTTAAAACTGTTTTTTCTTTTAGTTAGAAGCTGTGATGGCAGAGGCACAAGCAAGTTTCATGTTCTTGGAGTTACGGGCCGTCATAAAGTTTTTGTTTCTCCAGGGAAAGTCAGCAAAGGACATTTACACTGAGATGTCACAAACACTGGGGGAGAAGTGTCCTTCCTACAGCACTGTCAAAACCTGGATATCTCATTTCAAGACTGGGCATTTTACCATTGAAGATGAGCCCCCCAGTGGGCACCCCTTAACCTCAACTGACCCGACATCTGCGATGCGGTCCATGAGCTGATTTTTGAGGACTGGCAAATATCTGCAAAAAAGATAGCCCAGATACTTGACATCTCAAGGGAGCATGTTGGGTTTGTTATCACTACTATCCTAGACATGCACATGCTTTAAGCAAAGTGGGTGCTGAAATGTTTGAACAGTGATCAGAAGAAGGAACGAGTTGAAGTAAAGCCGTTTTGGCCCATTTTGAAGCTGCACAGGACTTTTTGGCTAGGTTGGTGACTGAGGATAATACCTGGCTCCACATCTATGATCCTGAAACCAAGGAACAGTCAAAGAAATGGCGCCACAGCAGGTCCCCGCAGTTTTTTTCTGCATTTTGCTTTATGTCCTTTCCATGGGACAACATTTCTAAAAATAAAAGTGGGCATGAGAGCCCTAAAACCATCACCTTGACTTGGACTAATAGTTATTTTCTCACTCCTTTAGATTATATAATATTTTCTCACTCTTTTAGATTATATATATAAAAAAAGTCCTTCAGGGTTTTCATGTTTTTTGCAAACCTTTGACAGGGTGAAAATGTGGAATAGCATGTATGTTTCATGACTCATTTACTGATTGGTCCAAACATTTTTAACCCCCATAATAACACAAATTGGAAACTAAACTAAACTGACTTCTCTTCATCACCAGCACAGATAATTTGACCTGGTCTATTTCTAAATTCAGGTCTTTGGCCACCTTGTTTGGCTAGACTAGAATGGCGTAACTACCATGCATGTGTGCAGGAGTTCTTTCCATCTGGACGGCTGAGTATGCTGCAATCATTCAATAGACGTTAAACAGAGGACTGTGAAATGGAAGGTAACTAAAGTAGGTTATCTGTCATTTTCAGGGCTGATTGAGTAGCTGCAAAATACATAGGCCATGAGTATAAATTTTGTTGGTGGCTTTTTTGTGATGTTTACATATTTCAGTGTTTGTCTACTTTTTTTTTTTAAACTGCAATAAACAGGATTGCAGGTTTGAGAAAGTGTTTTTAATTAGGTCACATTATATTAAACTGTTGCTGGAGCAGGGAAGGGTTATTACCAGAGAAACAATAGAAAGTAAGAGGAAGTCTTGCCAACCGAAGTAAAATTCCAACTCTGGCTGTTGTCACAGGAACAGTGACAACTGTGAAATGTTGACTTTTTCTCTCACTGTGCTGTATTAGTAATAGTGGTCACCAGGACAGTAAAAGTGGATCTCTTAAAAGGGGAAACAGCAAAAAGAGACAGAGGTTCTAATCTTGCTTTATTCTATTTAGGTAAGGTTCACACTGGAGTAAAAGGGAAAAAAAAAATTACCCAAAGTAATAAGAAAATATGTACCGTATTTTTCGGACTATAAGACGCTCCGGCCTATAAGACGCACCCAATTTTAAAGGAGAAAAACCTAGAAAAAAAAGATTCTGAACAAAATACTAAAAAATCACTCTGTGTCAATGTATCCCCTTCTAATCACTCTGACACAGAAGAAGAAGCCCACAGCATCGCGGGATCGGGTGAGTATGATTTTTTTTAATTACCGGTATATTTAACATGTATTCGGTGTATAAGACGCACCCACTTTTCCCCCCCAGTTTTGGGGAAGAAAAAGTGCGTCTTATAGTCCGAAAAATACGGTATTTTAACATTATGTGTTATCACGTTGTAAACAGACAAACTGAGTTCAAAGATTACTTGTAATTACATAAAAATAAGTCAATTGATTTTACAAAATACTTAATTGCAAGTGGAGTTTACTCCAGCAAGCCCCTGATCAAGCGCCAATGCTTTCCTCAGGCACCAAAACCCTTAATCTGTCACTATAGTGCTTGCCCAGCCTCGGAAGGCAAGTTGTGCCATACCTGCATTCAGATCTCCCAGGACTTGCATACACAAAGGATGGTGCTGGGGAAGGTCAAGGTCAAGGTAGAGAGGAGCTAGAGGAACACACCAGGAGACCAAAGGCCACACTGGGAAGGAGGAAAAAAGTAGAAGCAAATCCAGAAGGTCAATCAGGTGGAAAATCTAAGGAGCCACAGAGGTCATGCTTAGGGGTAAGAAGCCAGAGGTCATGTACAGTAAGTCAGTCAAACCAGGTGGATAGTTCATTGAGTGAGAGAGTTCTTTGTTGGGAGGGCAGGATAGGGGTCGTCCAGGCAGCAAACTCAGGGTAATATAAGGCTACCATCATTAGCAACAGATATTTTTTTTTTTAAATGTACACCGCAGCAGTAAGAATACCATTACGCTATTAGTCGTAGTACAGGCATGCTCAGGTACAGCACATTTGTGCCTTCTAAAAGGACAAAACTAAAAATGGAGATAAGCCGAGCATCCACTAGCTATACAAGTCAGTAAATAGGTCTGGTGGTGGTTTGTAAAACCCACTGCCAATTTTTCCCCTGTTTTGAAGTATCAAACCTGGACAAGTTGGTTGTGCAGTAGCTTATACGTCACAGGCTAGTGGACACAAGCATTTTTGCTGCAAGTTTTGTACCCGACCAAGTAAAGCAATTGGTATTCTGATGAAAGGCACTGCAACAGACTGAATATACATGAATAAGAAAATAAAATAATAAAACTATTGTGTTAAATAGGTGACATATTTGGAGGGGTTGTCAGTGTTTTAGAAACCCATTCCTCTGCTCCTGTTTAGTGCATTTTATATATACTTCAATAGAATGCATCATTACCAATAAATGTTTTCAATCCAACCTCTAAATCATTGTATCTATTTGCAAAAGCCAATTTAATGTAAAGCTAGGTTCTAATTTTTAGATTTAATTGTATTTTATCCAATATTGCTTGTGAAATAAATCACCACATTTACTAAGTTAAGTGAATTACACTTGCACGTGATAATTCACTTTGTTGGGTGAACAGCCTAAACTTCCTTTGGTAAATCACTTCTTCTTCATTTCAGGAAGCTAGAACGTATGCATTAGGAAAGAGAAATCACAATGGTTTCTACAACAAAGATACAAGCTAGTTTGAATACAGTAAATAGCCACCACAGAGTTGTAAAGTTTTGTGTTTGTGTATTACCAGAAATATAGAGAACTGAAAGAAGAAGCCTATTCATGCTTTGGGCAACAATATTTACTTCCTATTTTCTATTAATAAAATGAAATGATAAGTAGTAATGCTTTTAGCTCTAGATTCATATAAACATGCTCCACTTGGAAAAGTAAGCACACTGCAGTATAAAAGCCACAATACTGTTTTATTCTAGGGCTGCTGTAAACATGCAATACAACCTCAAAATGTGTATTATAGTATTGCTATGTCATTTAAAGAGAAACTATAGTTCTTCTTTGAAACTCAGTTATTAGGCAGTTCTTTAGTGCAAAAAGGGACTGTCAGGAATGTCCCTTCTGTAATAAAACAAACTTACCCATCTGATCACTGCCTAATGTGCTGGCAATTCAGAAATTCCCTGGTGCTGACAGGACAGAATTACCGTTATAATGAGTTACATCATCCTGGCCCAGCCAATCATGAAAACCGACATCAGGAAGAGAAGAAGAAGATTGTGTTGCCCATGACAGAACAGGGACAGGTGAGAGTTAAAATAGAAAATTGTGATTAGGCAGCATTGCTATTATTTGCAGAAGAAATCTTTTAGGACAAGGAAATCAATTTATGATTTTAAATAAAACTCATGTTACCACTTGCCATTCAGTCAACTCTTCTCGCCTTCAACTTCAAGGTTGCAAGCAAGCTACAAGGAAGCGTCACAGATCCTTCTTAAGTATGGAGGTAGCCATTTTGAGGCCTGGAGCAGTGCCCTTAAAAAAGCAGATATATAAATAAATGCCCTAAATATAGATACATGATGTAATTCTAAATTTGTTATAGTTCTTTCTGGTTGGAAACAATAGCATGTAGCTTGCATGTAGGTTCACTTAGGTAGGTAAACATTGGCTTGTTTGAGAAAGTTATTAGCTGATAATCTGCACATTATTCTTTCCTGTTAAGCACATGTAATGCCAAACCTCTTTATTAGTTTTGGACAAAGAAAAAATAAATTAAAAATCTGTTTTTTTTCTTTATTACCTGTGACAGACACAACAGGAGCAGCTCCCCAAGGTGCAAAAAAATTCCAAACTCAAATGGAAGATTTCCTCTCACCTCCAATTCATTTACAGCTGTAACCCTTCCATGGCCTAATTCTCCCCCTTCTCTCACACAAAATCATGGCTTTAGATATATAAAGCTTCCAATAAAAAAAAAATATGTCCTGCAGCATTATTTATTAGGGTTTCTGAGCTTAAAATTCTTTCTTAGTCCCAAATGATTGTTGTTCCTGTAAATAAAGATCAATAATACAGCTTTCTGCGATAGTGTGGATAATGCAGTGCTTCTAAATTCAGAGCAGTCTGACAATGCTCATTAGTGGGGAAAACCTATTGCTGGAGGCAAGGCTATAAGCATTGGCACTGCTGATTTAAACACCTGTAACTTGTCCATCAGCACATAGCCTCAACTAATCCTGTCCTTCTTTCTGAAGAGACAAAAACGCTTTTACTACTGAAACCCTCCCACTGTTAGCTCCAGTGTCTGGGAGGGGAGGAAAACTTTTGCTGTACCTTAATTTAAAAAAAGGCATATTAAAGAGCTTTTAAATTCCTGTTAGCTGGATGATGCTTTAATATCCTATCTTATTAACATACACTTTTACTGATTCTGTCCGCTGCTACTGTCTAAACTAATTTATAATACCATTACCAAAGGCTGCTAAGACAAACAGTGAATCCCCCAGAAAGGATGCAGACAGCAAAAAGGCTAAAAGAGGTTATAACCCTGATCTTCTTTATTCAAACCTGAAAAAACATGCAAAACGTTCAGTTTAAGTGATATATGAATACTATGTAATAAAGCTTCCGAACTTAGGATTTCTGTAGGAAGTTGGCTGTACCAGGCCATGTGAGCAAAGGATAAATAGAAATAGTTCTTGGAATTGTAATCATCATTTAAATAACACTATTTTAAGATGTATAGTAAAAAAATGTTACAATTATAAAAAAAAATCTGTTTGAAATAAAAATAAAACATGTGCTGCCTGTCATAATTATTTTAGGTTATTTATGTCTGCGTTCTACTTTGTGATCTGCATCCATATGTTTTATCAGCATATAAAATAGCATACTGCTGAGTTATATAAACAGTTTACTGGCTCTGCTTTCATCTTATGAACATTAAATGTCTGCCAATTTCAATGGCAAAATGAAATCCAATTGTATATTTTATTTAGTCAATTTTATTACCCGAAACTGGTGACATTTCAGATTACAATTCATAACGTATAGAATCCATTGTCTGCAGTTTTTCTGATTAAGGCCTATTCAATGGCACTGGAACCTGATCATTTCAAACAAGAAAATATTTAAAAACAAGTGTTGTACACACAGCCCTGTTCAGTTTTATGGGAGGGAAGGGAGAGGATGAATGAAGGGCACCCTTCTGTATCCTCCTTCATAGGAAGTACAGTGGTCATTCCTATTTAGTCTTTTGTTGGTTCTCCAGGATGGGTCATTAAACAACATTGGGGGAGCGCTGTACACATGCTATGTTATGATAGTTGAGATTTAAATAAGGTTCCGCCAGTATACTCCTCAAAGAGGTTCTTATCATTGCCACGTCATCTGGAACAGGGTTTTAAGGGGCTTTAAATGTAGGCGTGTACCTATTTTTTCCACATGGCAATTTTGCCATCAGGGTTTCTAAATTAGAGTTCTGTGAAGTCCTCTAGAGGTGGCTAGGAGTTCTTTGAGCAACGAGCAGTTTCTGTTTCTCCAATCTCTGTGCCAATTATATTTTTGTAATACACCATGTCAACTGTCAATTGTGTGCATGTGCCATTTGTTTAAGTATATTAGCTTTATTGTTATTGCACTGTTTTATAAAAAAAACAATGTACGTATTTACATATTCCTAAAACCCCAACAAGTTGTACTTACTTTTTCATGTGAATGTTTATATTGCATGTTCGGTTGACATACCTTATACCTTACATAAATTATCATTTTTGTTAGAAAATACTTATAAATAAGGTATTTTATTATTTTTTAGGCTTGTTACTTTTATTTACAAACAAATACAGAAAAAGAGTCACCCTTGTAATATCATGGGGTCAGTAAGTGATTTGGTAGCAAAAAAAAAAGATATTACAAATATATTATGTATAATTGTTATTTTTATTGATTCATTACACATGTATTGCTTCCAAACTATGTTAGGTGTTCCTATACCTCACAGGTGTAACTAGTTTTTTTAAGATGTTTATTGCTAGCGATGAAAGAAGGGGACACAGATCAGTGAAATATGTTAATTACCTGCACACCTTTACCAAATCTGAACAGTCATTTTAAAGGATTAATGCATACTTTATGCTTGTTTAAAATTTAGACATTGCTCCTCCTAAAAGAATTAGGCGCTCATCCTGACTTATTAAAAAGCCTTTTCTGAAGAAGCGGTTTGACAAGCTTTTTTACAGACACAAAAGTCTAAAGCTGGGCACAATTGTATCCTTGTTTTATTGCACAATATATACACAATTTCCTTTTAAACAACAAAAACCGTTACAACAAAAAATGTAATGTAAAAAGACTTGCCTAAATAATTCAATTTATGCTTAGTTAGGTTGGTTTTCATACTACATATTTGTAAACCTAGAGTTGATTGTACAATCTGTCTGTAACTTATGCGGCCTGCCTAGGGTGAAATGCAAACAAACAGCTAAATACCAGAAATAGACATAGGTGTACTTTCCTAACTTCCAAATGTCAGTTCAGACAGTTTTTTTAATTAGAACAGTTCTTTCAGAAGCTAGCAAGGTCCTGACTATGGACTTTTACAAAGACAGGTGAAGCTACAATTTATTAAAAAAAATTGTGTATATGGCCAAAACTTATATTTTAGTGCCTGTATCTCACTGGGGAGATTTCCTTTTACTTCCCATCTTGGAGATGCTATTTTATAGAAAACCTCTACAAATTGAAAGGAATTTACATAGCAAAAGAGTTTATTCAAATCTTGACTGATACGTTCTGCCTCTCATAGCTAAGTGTCTGCCATGGCCCATTTCTACCTCGGTCAAATCACATAAGATCAGACTGCACAGATACTCAAAACTTTCCAAAGCTGGGGGTGAAGAGCTTGAAAGTGGTTCTTTGGCCATTATATGTGACTGTGGGAACATGGTGCGATTGCACAGACAGGAAAAAAACAAGCTAATAATGTTTATTGTACACCAGATGTATTAAGAAGCTCTGTGCTGCTCCTGACACTGTAGCCTACGTTGGCTATACAGAAATCTGTCCCTGGGTATACAGGACCACCTTTCCTATTTCAGAACCAAATCTTTTTCAGTTTTGGCTGTCTCTGCACAACAAGCTTCCACAGAATTGGATGAGGCCACCCACTAAATGTCCCTAGTTTTAGAATATGGCCTAATTCTACTAGAGCTTAGTACAAGTGATTCCAGTGCTAACTAAGAATTCAGCAACAGGATGTAAACAGTGGAGGAGGCTGTGGATGTACTACTATCAAGCAGCTATGCAGTGGTTATGGGAGGGGGGTTCTATGTTAGATTAGGAATCCCAGGGAGGTTGGATTAGTTCCCTTTTTACTAAAACAGAACATATCCTTTAAGCATTTTTAATGAATAAAAGAATGCATAACCTGAGTAATTTGGAGCCTTTTATATTTGCCTACATTTACACTTTAAGGGCTTAGCTACATGTAATATTTTAAATGGCTTAGCAGCATGAGATTAATCCCTTGTTGACTGAATCAATGAAATCAGTTGTATTGGAAACGTGGCTGTTGTCAGCATGTAGTTATTATATGTTATTGAGTTGTTAAAAGCTCAGGTGTAGCAGAGTCCCAAAAGATTTGCCAGTTAATTTCTAGAAGCATCGCAATACATAATATACACTTACACTGCCTATCATAGCTATGAATAGTAGTTTGTATTTTGCCTGAATTAGTTCCTTATTGCAAATACACAGTAAAAGAAAATGCACCTAAAATAAAAAATGATATATACTTACATTAACCTTGACCCCTCTTTAGCCTAGACGAGAATGACTTCACCTTCATTCAAGGTCAATGAACACAGAGCAGTCAAACCTTGCAACACTCAGGGTGAAGTGAAGTGTCTTCCCACAAGTTATGACTTGCTCTACGTTAACCAGGAAATTTGCCATAAAGAAGATAATGTCATGCCCAGTGATGTTTTTTTCTAATAAGGTACAATTTACAGCTGCTACTTGTAGTTGATTTGGGAAGGAGGAGGTACAGACCTTGTAAGCTTTGATTAGAAAGTTTGCTTTAAAGCAGCGGTCGCCAACCAAACTATGTTTACCACACGTAATAGGGGCTCCCATTATAAATATGTTAGTGACCACTTTACAGAGTAACAATATGTAGAAATTTGAAGGAGGTGCTAAAGTGTTGGATTGTAAATAATGAAATACTTTCTTAAAAAATCATACCTGAAAAAATACTAAAAAAGCATTATATTACTTATCATTTAGCCTTGTTTAATAAATTAGCACAACACATTTAATTTTTTTGACACGTTTGAAACTTTTTTTCTTTTCTCTTAGATTAATAAATTATTTGCACTAAACTAGGAGCAAATTGCACCCCTGTCCCCAAGCCAAGTCCTCCCCTGGCTTATGCTGACTGGTGGCACCACCAATAGCTATGACTTTAGGCCATGACCTAGGGTGTCATGACTACTAGGGGCAGCATGAAATGTTTTACAGCAACAGGAAACACAAAGTGAAGGTGAAAGTGAATACACAAAGATCACATATGGTGCAGGGATCCATGTAGGGTAACATTTGTCCCTCACGCTCCCTTTACCATTTCTCTCCCCTCACCTTGAATTTCTCTCTCTTTCACTTTTTCACCTTCCTCTCTCTCTCCCCTCTCCATTTCCTCCTCTATCCCTACTTCTCTCTCCTTTCTGTCTCCTCTCTCCTTTTCTTTTTCTGCCTTCCTCTCCCTTTCTTTCTCCTATCCCTCTCTCCTTTCTCTTTCCCTTTTTCTCCCCTCCCTTTAATTTTCTGCCTTCTCACTTTTTCTCTCTCCCTCTTCTCTATCTCCCCTATATTTCTCTCTGTTCTCTCTTTCCCTACTCCCTCTTTCTATTACATATCTCTTCCTCTCTCCCTTCTTCCTCTTGTTTCCTTTTCTCCATCTCCTTTCTCTCTCCCTCCACCCTCTCCTTGCCTTCCCCCCTCTCTCCACTCTACCCTTTTTTCTCTCCACTCTCTCCTTCCTCCCTCTCCCTTCTCCCTTCCCCTATCTCTACCCCTCTTCCCTCCCTCTTCATTCCTTTTTTTGTGCTCTTCTCCTTTCGTATCTCCTATTTCCCTCTCTATTTCTATCTCGCCTCTCCCCCCTTCGCTCTTACTGTCCCCTCTCCATCTATTTGTGCCTGTTCTCTCCCCCCCCCCCTCTCTAACCCTCTATCTCTACCCTTTTCCTCCTCTGCTCTCCACCCTACCCTCTTTTCTACTTTGTCTCTCTACATCCCTTTCTCTCCCTCTTCTTCCATCTCTCTCCCCTACCTCTCTCTCTCCCTTTTTCTCTTTCTACTCTTTCTCTCCTCTCTCTCCCCTCTCCTGCTCTATTCCCCCACCCTCTCTCCCTTCACCCTGTTTCCATTCCCCCTCTCTTTTCCCCCCTCTCTTACTTTCCTCATTCCTCTCAACAAAATTAGGTGGGAATACCGCATTTGCTTGTTGAGCTTGCCATCTAATGTAGGGTTGCTTAAAATCTAGGAAATAATACAAATTGTTTCCAGCTATTATAGATTAATTCCTACCTTTTTCTATTCTGAAGAAAAAAGCTTGGTTCACCATGTCCTAAATAAATCTTCAATGGAGTCCAGTTTATTATTATCAGTTGGTGCACTTACCTTTCCATAATAAAATAGCTGTAATGTCTGAATCCCTTTAGAAGCAATTCAACTTTAGGAGGTTTCTCACCAAAATATACATTTCTATTGCAGTGGATGACTAAAATTTTTACTTAGTGTAGTCTTCTAAAAAATCTATTAACCAATCACCCAAACAAGAAATGGCATGTTTGTAATAACTATTTTCAATAGTTTTCAATTTTGTGGGTCACCAACAAACCTTCCAGGATGGCCTCTATATCATGGAAAATTGATTCTGCTATATGCTGTCTGCAGTAATTTCTTTCTATTGTCCCTGTATTTTACATGCCATTTATTAAAGTTGAGACCAATGTGTATAGTTTATTGCATAGTTTTTGTAGCTAACACCCTGTGACTGGAAGTAATACAAGGCATATGGCTATGTCAGGTCATGTGACCAGGCTTTGTTCCTCCTGACACTTTTTGTTTTTTCAGTCGTTGACAAAAATCGGACTTCTTGAAGCAAAACAGGAACTGATTTGTTTGTAAAGAGCTCTGGTGTGTACTGCTGTGAACAGTTTTTTAATCTGCAGGCCATACTGCAGCTTTATAACTGGGCAGTACTTAATTTATAACTAAGCAATACCTATTTGAGTATTATGTTAAAATGTCTAGTAGCAATTACTAATTGTAAAAACTCAACTCACATTTGGAAGAAATCTATCTCTCCTTCACCAAAAAAGATACCCAAGGGACCTTTTCTGTGGAAGACGGCTGGCTACAAGAAAGATAAATCTCGACAAAAGAGCAAGTGACGCGTTATCGCCTTTCTCTATTTACTTCAGTGGTAAGCTGTTTATATGCCTTGTGTTATTTTTGAGCTACCTGGCAATGTTTGCAGACGGAAATTCATCAGAAGCTGCATGTAGATTCATTTAAAGTTGCCCTCTGGGTATGAGCCCTCTTTTGTGTTTATAATTGTTGATGCATCCCCTGAGGAAAAAAGGAAGACCACTACAGGAGACATGTCTGTTATCCCCCCCAATTACCCCCGATTGCCCCACCCCCTTTTTTGTTATTTCTGGTTTTGGTCGGGACAATTTTTTTGGCTATGGACACCACTGCTTATGTGAGTGGATTAACCTCTTATGTGGCGATACGTACTGCTTCTGCCCATACATGTGTATTCAAGTGCCTGCGTCTATCCTGAAAGGTACCTTTTTGATACCATGCTAGCAATCTTGGCAACCCTTGCTGCCCCCCGTGGATATTAAGATACTGTCACAGGATGACTCTGACACAAAGTATTTTTTATGCATTTAACTTACTGTATGGGATCTCTGGTGGTTATTGAATGTGCCTCACAAGTGGTGTCTAAACGCTCACAATGTATATGCGTAGGTCCCCTAACAAGCAAATGGCAGTTCTCAGGCACATGAAACACCTGAGAGCCAACATCACATTGCTCCAGAAGGCGCACTTGGGCTGGGAAGACATTTTCAGAATGCAAAAGCTATGGGTAGGAGAGGTCCTGGAATCCCCAGCAGTGGGGAGAAAGGCTGGTGTTTTGATGCTGTTGCACAGGAACCTGAAGGGGAGGGTGACGGGGGTACACAGTGAGGAAGATGATAGATTTGTGAAACTTCATCTCATCATTGGTGACAGGTAATACACTATCGTCAATGTGTATGCCACGAATTCCCCCGGGAGTTCCTTTCTTACGCAGGACGTGCGGTGGGTGGCAAAGGAGTCCTCCCAGAACTTAACTGAGGCGGAGATTTCAACTCAGTCTTGTGTGAATCAAAGGACAGAAGCAGCTCCCACCACCCAGCTGACACACCTGACAAAGATGCTGAGGCGGGTGAACTAGCTGAATATTACGCCACCCTGTACACAGGCAGAACTATGCCTCCCTCACAAGAAGATAATTTTTTTGACTCCTTAACATGGCCTTCTCTAACTAGGGAACAAATGGATCAGCTAAATGTATCTATTGCAGAAGCTGAAATCAATAGAGCCATCTCTCAACTGGCAAACGGCAAGGCCTCAGACCCTGATGGCCTCACATCTGAATTTTTTAAGATACTGAAAGAGGATGTGGTACAGAATTTAAGACAGTTATATAACTACATGTGGGACTCTGGCATATACTTACCATCAGGTAAGGTATCATATATAAAGGTAATCCCCAAACCAGGGAAAGACCCACAGGACCTGACAGCATACCAGCCAATATCATTGATCATAGCGATCATATTAGTTTCGATAGTATCGACCCGGAAAAGGAGGTCCATAATGTGGATGTTGGCTGGCTTTTCCAGTCTCTGCAAAATATTGGAATGCAGGGCCCATTCCTCACTCTTTTACAGGCCATTTACGATAATCCTCAAGCAAAGGTGCACACCACTGGTTTGCTTTCCAGAACAATACAAATTCAGAAGGGAGCTTGACAAGGGTGCCCCCTATCCCCCTTGCTTTTTAATCTGGCACTAGAAACTCTGGTGTGTTATATCGAGTCCACCCCTAAACTCCATGGCATTTACCTGCGAAATATGGATTTGTGCTCTTCATATTGCTCTTCATCTCTGATCCCACAGCAGACCTGCCCTAAATTGAGCAGATTTTCCAGGATTTTGAAAAATGAGCAGGTCTCAAGATCAATCTCACCAAGAGCAATATATTGCCACTGACACCACTACGTAATCGTTATTGGCTATCCCAAACTAAGTTCAAAATAGCCACTGAGTACATAACCTTTCTTGGTATTAAGATTCTGAAACATGCCTCTTCTCTATACAAGCTGAATTATCCGTCGCTGTTCCAAAAGATTTAACAGGAACTTGTACTGTGGGAGAATCTGCCACTCTCCTTCTTCAGCAGAAGCCATCTGATAAAAATGGTCTAGTTTGCTAGATTATTGTACCCTCTACAAACGATACCATTGCTACTCCTTCATAGAGATGTTACAGCATTACAGAAAGCCTTTATGAAAACCCTGTGGAGAAGCAAGCGTCCTAGGGTCTTTTTGACAAAATTATACTTGCCTGTAGCCTCTATAACCTAGCTAGTTGTTCTGTCATGTGGTGGACTGGATAGAGGGCACGTCCCGTAACTCTAATAATAAACTAGAGAGAGCTATGGTCTATCCGTGGGATTTGAGAGCCATCCTACATTGACCCCTCTCTAAATTCCCCACAGACATCAAACATAACATTGTGGGAAGGTATACAATCGTAACGTGGAGAAATCTCAGGAAGAAACAAAATGTGCCCTGCGGATTATAGATATCGTTGCCGATTTGTGGAAATTCACTCTTCCCTCAGGGCCAAGAATATGAGGCATTCCATGACTAGAAGTAAATGGGGTTGTCTAAGATAGGCGAATTTTGCAACCAGGATGATGAGAAACCATACCTCCTAAATTCCCCTATTTCTGAAGTATACGTTACCTCCCAGACCTGGCTACCCGCTTCATTACTCTCAACTAAAATAGCACTGCAGAGACCCAAGAGGGACTTCCCCACAGAGTCTTAGGGTCAAGGATTTTGACCGACTCCTGACATTATCTCAAATGTCAATATCTAATATATATGATATTTTCCAAAATTTGTACAAGCCCCTGTCAAGCTTCAATTTACGTGAGTGGCAGAGGGACTTTGTAGCTGATAACCTGCTTGACAAGATTGTGAATGGGTTTTTAATGGTGAGAAAAGCCACAGTCAATGAAATATGGGGGGCAACCCAATTCAAAATTATGCATAGAGCCCACAAAGCCTACAGATCACGGCCTAAAGCAGTGGACCAAAATTCTGGAGACTCTATGTGCTGTTTAAAATGTAGGTGGGACAAAGATACCCTTTCTCATTGTTACTGGGGCTGCACTTCCATCTCTCAGTTCTGGGAAACACTGTTGAAATTTTTAAAGACCATTGTGGGGGTTACCTTACTGTTATGCCCAATACTGTGTTTATTTGGAGACTGGTCCTTGATCCAGGAGACAGGACTAGGAAAAGGGAAAAAGACATGGGTAGACCTATGCTTACTGGTGGCCAGGAGAGCAATTATGACCCAATGAAATGTATCTAAACCCCCTACACTGGCAATGGTCAAGTCAACTTTACTAATCATGTTCCATAAGGATATGTTGGAGGCCAAACCAGGGGAAGATAAGAAAACATCTAAATTTCTGGCTAAATGGTTGTTTTATAGATAAAGCTCTGCCCGAAGCAGAGAGGGAAGAAGTACTATCTCACTTCCAGCACTCTTCCTGGTACATTAAAAATGTGACCTATAATACTATTGCGCCTCCCAGCTCATAAAGGTACTTTTCCATGGATGGATAGACAGGGTTTCGTCCGTCCAGATGGGTCCGTAAGTAAGGTGGCAGGATTTTGGCTGCCACGAATACTTACTAGGTTATGTAGGTTATGCTCATTTTCTTTACAATGGTAATGACTGTGTATATATTTTTTTGCTTGTTTCTGTCATATGCGCCATTATTCCCCTCTTTTTCCATTGTTCATCTGTTTGTTTTCTTGTTATTTGGCACCTACATGATGACACCGTATGCGGTGAAATGCTGTTTCTTTCTATGTTATATGATGTTATTTCTATTTTATTATTTTACTGTTAAAAATGAGGATTCAATAAAAATATATTTTGAAAAAAATAAACCAGAATATAGTGCAGATATTAACAGAAATTCCTAATTTACTATGGCATTGAAAAACTTAGTTGCTTTACTCATCAATGTAATAGTTTTCAATTTGCTAACTTGCCTCCCCAGTTATTAACCACTAAAGCTAGCCCTTAAACCGTAAAGAGAACCTGCCAGCATCATGCAACTTGGGGGGGGGGGGGGGGCAGTAAGAAGTTCCTGACTTTGCCCAGAAAGAAGAGAGCCAGAGTTATGAAATAACACATTTATTTAACATATTCCCCCCTGAGACTGATGCACTTGGTACAGCGTAATTGCAGCTTTTCTAGACCATTAAAATAAAAGTCCTTTGGTTGGGCCCACCATCCAGCTCTCAGCATCATCTTTGACGTCAGAAATGTCCTCAAAACATTGCTCTTTCAGGTGTTTCTTCAAATTCGGGAACAGATAATAGTCCGAAAGGGCCGGGTCAGGTGAGTAGGGGGGACGGTGCACCAATTGGAAACCCTCAGTGTTTAATTTGGCAGCCGCAACATTGGATGTGTGCGCAGGTGCATTGTCCTGCATAAGAAGGATCTCTTTGGGCAACATTTCCATGGCGTTTCATCCTAATTGCCTCCTGCGTCCTGTGATACTAGAGCCCTAAGGTAGGTAGTCCACCAACAGAATACCGTCTTTGTCCCAGAAAACGCACTCCATGACTTTTATTGGCCGATTTTTGGGTTTGAAACTCCTTCAGCCACGGGGACCCGCTGTGGCGCCATTTCTTTGACTGTTCCTTAGTTTCAGGAACATAGATATGGAGCCAGGTTTCATCCTCAGTCACTAAGCTAGCCAAAAAGTACTGTGCAGCTTTAAAATGGGACAGAAATCATATATACATTTAGAGTACTGATTGAAAGAAGCAGTATAATACTCACTATTCCGACCAGAAGTTTATGTTCTCTTACATAGTTTATTTCCAGATAGCCTGTCCTCTCTTTCCTCTCTTAATACTACATCATACATCAGAAACACAACAAATATTTAAAATTATTTACATGCTGTATTAATGATTGAATGGTCTTTTAATGTAAAATGTTTTTACTATTATACTACATGCTTTTTATTTTTTTTTAATAGGAAGATGTACAGTCTGGCATACTATACAGTAGAAGCTCTCCTCCCAATTCTTTATTACCCATAAATTTATCCTATCGGCATTTGGCCGAAAGTAAAGTAGTTTATGTAAAAAAAATCCAATCCCCCTCTTTCAAGAAACTATACTGATGGGAGCAGCCATACTGATTTTGTTTACAGAGAAATTAGAGCCTTATCTATCCATACATCAAAGAAACATTCTTCTACAGAACAGATTTAAGTCCATCACATCTAAACTTAAGCAGTTTGACTTATTGAATATTTGAATATTACTTATTTTGAGTTTGAATATTGAGAGTTAATGATTGCTTTAGTCATTCTCAATTTGAAACAGAAAATCTGGCTATGCCAGTGTTTGTATAATCCCCGAAATGTCTTAGGTTTTTCAAGAACCTAATTATGCTTTCATTTCCTGTAATATTTTAGGTTGTTATGAACAAATATACTTTTTTCAGTAAATTTGCTAGGTTTTGTTAGTGAAAAAGCCATATTGAGTTAGCACCCCTAACATGTGCTCTTTTTTACATGTTCTCCATAAGAATCCTCTGTGCAGCCCTGGTTTAAAAAGCTAAAGATTACAGCTAAAGTTGCAGCAGCTGTTGTATTACAAAGCAAATCTGGGCTGTAATTTTGACAGCTGAGAATACCCAGCAAGCACACTGGGGTAAATAGCAGCAGAACAGGGGAAGAGGATATACTACTATACATGAACAAGGTTCTAATACCATCATGCATTTTTTTTGCTAAAAATGTCCTCTTATTAGTCTTATTTTGTTTAGGGTACAATAATTCAGAAGCAAAAATATTAGAAATCTGTTTTCCCCATTTTGCTAAATGTAAATGATACCTATGTGACATGAAATTTGCCTAAGTATTATGTAAATACAATTGCCTTTTTTATCTTTTTAATCCTTTCTTGCCTTTTCACACTGCTGATATTTTTAAGCCTATATACAAATATGCACTGCACTATATGGTTGCATAGTATTTCACAGGGTGAGCGTCCTAATTGTGACAACGGTGAAGCCTTGAGAATATGTGTTTACATAACCCATTGTAAGTTTTTTTAAGAGCATGTGACAGGGTGAAAATGCAGGAGGCAATGACAAAGTCTTGTCTCCCTTTAACAGGGAAATGCCTGAACAATGACTTTCATGCAAGGATCACCAGATATTATTTTGATGAATACTGCAGATTTGAAGAAAATGGAAATTACTTAAATTGAAAATTACTTTAATGTGTTAAAATTTGTAGAAAAAATGTATGTTAATAATAAATATCTTCTTCTTTCACCTATGTAGGTTTATAAAGTCAAAGAAATATTAGAATTCATGCACATAGACAGGAGGAAGAACCTTTGATCTGTTAATACAATTTCATCTAAGGACTATCTAGTACTTTGCAGCAATCACTGTACATTATCAGGAAATAAGTCACTAAAATGAAATGTATTACTCTTTCACTTGGTTTAATAGCACTCACATATCTAAAAGAAAAGTTCAAAGAAATAAAGAATAGTTAAAGCACCAGCAAACTCAGCTTGAGAGGCCTCTTCTTAAAGAAAACCTGTCATTATGTGGTCTACATTAAGGTGCAAATATACAGGAAACGGAAAACATTACAATTTCCATCATGAGTGACTTATGATAATTTATTACCAAAAGGTACATAATAAAAATGGAGTACTTTTGACAATTGAATGCAAAGTTTAATAAATTTAAAAGTTTTTTAAATTTAAAAAAAATTCTTATTCTAGAGTAATGTTTAATGTTTTTATTGTTTTAAAATCCTCATGATTTATTTGGATCTACAGCTTTCATTAACATAACACCTACTACTTTTGAGACTTTCTGTTATAGGATGACAGCGCGTTTTTCTTCTAATCTCTCCTGTGTTGTCACCCCAACACTAAGATAAAGCTTACTCCTTTAGTTAATTGGCCATTAGGTATGAAAATTAGATCAAATAAATATACCCACTAAAATGTATTATTTTTAACATGTTTGTGTAGGTTAAAATATTGTTTGGTTCTTTTATATTCTTCAACTTTCAGTAACATAATACCTGCTATTTTTAAGACTTCCTATTATATGGTGATAGTGTTTTATCCCTGTCACCCCTACACTTGTTTCAGAGGCATAGTGCCCTGTTGAGATGCAATAAAAAGTGTGCCTAGTTTTTTCAAAAAGAAAACAAAACTTGACTAATACTTGTAATACACACAGCTTTAGAAAACTAACATTCTACAATGGGGTGCTCCGTTGCTATATGCAAGTAGTTATTAGTGATATTATGTTTATAGCTTAATGGAAAATCAGAGTAAGTGCTACCAATACAGTGAAAAACTGTATTGACAGGGAGAGAGCTCTAAAAGGAAAGCTGGTGGCAGAAGTTAACAATGATATTTTTTGCAGTGTACTTATCATATGAATCATCTTATTTTCTTCAGCACTGTTGTCCATATGCTTGTTGGAATTTTCCTCTCACTTCCTGTTTGTCAGGGCAGTGTGTGAATGGAATTCTTTTCAATGAGGTTTCTGAATAGGTCTTTGGAGGGGTTATTTAGTCTACAGGTTGAATAAAGGAACTTACAGACATCGAGATATGTTCTCTCCAATTGGTTGATTTTAAATTGTGTCAGCCACCTCTAGTCAGCATATCATATGAAAAAAAAGTGATTAAACATAATTAACATTTTGTTTGATGATCCCCCACTGCATGCCCTTTTCACTAAATGACTTCACTTCATTTATCTTATCATAATAAAATTAAATAGATACACTTAGCAAATAGAATTGGCTTTCTGCATTAATTGGATAGTTGAAGGAAATATTTGTTCAACACATTAGGCCTGATTTAATAAAGCTGTTAAAGATTGAAAAAGATAGACTGTCTTTGGCAATCCAACAACTTCAAATGGATTTAGTCCAGGAATGAGAACATTTGCCAACTAATAGTAAATAATTTTTAAGAAATCCAGGTTTGCTGAATCTCTCAGTTTCTCCAATGATAATTTATCTTTAAAAAATCTTGGAGACCTTTAATAAATAAGGCCTAATGCGTTAGGGTTTCTAACCCATTTGGCAAATCCATCTCATAAGTTTTTTTAACAATTATGTACATCACATATAAATGATCAATGGTCAAGTTACAAGTCTATCTATGGGATTGATTTTCTAAAGTAAAATAGGCTGCTCACATGTTTTTATTATTTTAGTGAATGTGGTGAAGCTGTGCTGATTTTAATCATGCAATCACATAAAAAAATCATGTTTTTTTTTGTTTTTGTTTTTTACAGTTCCTTGCACATGATTGGGTATTCAATTCTGTACAAATTTATATTTCACTGCATTCAATAAACTAAGTAAAATTTCCCTTTCAAAGTGATAATTTACGGCCAAAACTAAATCAACCCCTATGTCTCTTTTGTACTATATATTGGAGAAACATGAAGGTGACTTTCACCTTCATAGAGTCTTACTTTTCTACTAAAGCTATTTAACGCATGAGTCACTCCTGAAGCAGGTGAATTCATTGTGACAAACTGCATGTGGCAATATTTCTATATACCATATTTTAGTGTAGCATTATATATGTATTGAAAACATTTGACCTTGTTCACAAACTTTCACTTTTAAAAATAGAAGAACTCTAGGATATACAGGATAGGCTGGGAAGACATCTTCAATAATAATCCAACTTCATTTTACAGGAATGTACTAGAATGGCTGGAAGTAATAAATGAGTTTTCCTGCATACTTTTCTCTAAAATATTTATTCATTTTCAAAAAGCCTTTCCGCAACATTTTCCACATTCTCTACTAAACATCTGAGATCTGCTATGAGCATTCCATTTATGTATAAACAAAGGTTAAAGTATATCTAACTGTCTTTACTTTAGTGGCTGGAAATAACAAAAGATACTACTTGTATTATCCCAAAAGTGTTTTATTGTGGGTGGTAAATTTAAAAAGAAATTATTAAGGATATGTACTATTGATTCTTTAGCACTTTCTAACTGATAATTTGTGAAGTAAAGAAATGAAAGGAACATTATTTCCTCTGTAGCACTAAAAAAAATACATCCCATATACAAGAGTGTTAGAAAGAAATACACCTGTGCAGAAATTACAGACAATTAGATTAGAGAGTTTTCTTCCAAAGCAAGTTAGCAGAAGACAAAAATAATTTTCCAGGTTTCTCAAGGCTACAGAGTTCTCTTTCAGTCACTTTGAATAACTTTGTCCAGTTATCATGAGTTTATAGAACAAACGAGAGAGAAAAAACACAGTATGTGGCTTTTGAGACTATTAAGGTACACCTCACACAAATAGCACTTCAGCAAATGTTAATTTTCAGACCACGTACCATGGCATTTAATTTCAAACTACAATAGAAATGCAAAAGAAAATAACTATTGAGATTTTGTGGATCTTTCATTCCAATTAAAATGTAATCCTTAGGCATCTTTTTGCATACCCAAAATCTCAGATGTTCTCTTAGAAAGTCCCAAATAGATTTTTTTGTCTCTCAAAATATTTTTAGATCCAAAAATGACACAATTCTGATCCTACGTTCACCAGTCCGACCTGTTATAAAACAGCCACATAAAATAAATGTTTTGATACCATCAGCATTTTTGTAGATATAGACCCTCCTCTTTTGGACTTTGTGGACATTTCACAAACCATATTAGCTTTGAAATTCAGTTTTAGAATGATATAGAAAGTAAGATCAGGATCCCCAAAGAGCCAGAAACCTTTCCTTGATATGAATGATATGAGTGTGAAAAGGTATAGGAGATCTATTCTGGTACGTATGGTCAATGTGGTTAGACTGATGATTCCTAGGTTTTGGAAACAGGTAATAACATCTTCGGATAAAGATTGGATAGCTGTAATGTATCATATAAGTGAGAGAGAAGGCCTTATACACTGTTTAGGTAATAGAGAAACTAAGTAAATGTTCAGATACTTTTCTTACATATCTTTTTATTACATATTACATTAACATTTTATTACATATCTCTTTGTGTCCATTTACTAGTGTTGGTGTTCGAATTTGGGATGTCCTTATATTCGACCTGAATATGGCTGTTCAAATTCGGATAGAACCATCCCGAAAACCCCGGGATTCGACTTTGCAAAATGTGTTAAAAAAAGAGGCTTTATTGGTAAAGTAATTTATTGAAAGTGTGAGTCTGCTGACATACCTAAGCACAATAGTGACTTTTAGTGACAAGTAAATCTTTGAACGCTAGGTTTTTCCACATTTAGGACTGTTTACTGCACAACAAACCAAAGACCAAAAGAAAATGTTAATATTACTACAACTTTCTCCATTGTAAATGCAGCAATCTAGCTTTTGTTTCAAATATCAAGGCATAAACAAAATTTCTAGTATTTTATAACATAGCCAACTTGTCTATGGAAAAATAATACATTATAACAAATCTTAGCCACTCTGTCTTTATTAGCTTAATAAGTTCTTTTCTAGCAGTAAAATAGACTTTGTATTCAAATCTGCAAACAAGTTTCATTCTTGACAAAAGCTGCTGCCACATAGTACTGTATAGTGTACTATGCTTCCCCAAGGTTTGTGGGAGTTTCAGAGAACCTACTCAGGGCAGAAGCCTTCCCTGAAAAAAAGATATATTCTGTCAGCTAAAGGTGGTGGTCGGGGATCATGTCTTTACAATATAGGTGATTTTGAGAGGGCGGGAGAGACAGCTAAGAGGGAAAGATGCTGGTAGGGCAAAATAGTTCCAGATAGTGGGTGACAGCTGAGCATAGTTACAACTCAATGAATGATAGCTAAAGTGGGCATTGGCTTAAACGGCTGTGTGAAACTGTCTGATCATGTCCTTGTCACTCCTGGAAGGATGGTGGCTTGGCGAGGAGCTGTGTAAAAATAAATCTAAGCTTATGGGCAACACAGTGGCTCATAGCTTAGCACTCGTGCCTTTACAGCACTGTGTCCCAGGTTCAAAACTCAGCCAGTACTCTGGTTACCTCCCCCCCCCCCCTAAAAAAAACTTGCAGTTAGGTTATTGCCTTTCCCCAAAAAATTGGTCTTAGATTGTTTTAAAGACATATGGCTGAAGTAAGGACATTAGATTGTGGGCTCCTTTGAAGGACATCTAGTGAGATGACTATAGACTTTGTACAGCACTGAGTATTATGCTGGCACTATATAAATACTGTGTAATAATATTAATAAGCTGAAAAATAAGATGGGGAGTGGATCTGAGGCTAAGCAGGTAACATGCAATAAATTTGAGCTAGGGAGGTGAGCTGGTATTTAGAGAATAAATAAATGACTTGGAGCTAAAAAAGGTGGTGAGCTGTTATTTAGAGGTGATAGAGGTTAGGGACCATGAATGAATCAAAGCTAAATAAGGTGGTGGGCTCTAAAATGGAGTTAAAGAAGGTGGTAGGCAACAAATTTGATGATGCAATATTTCAAAATTTGAATAAATAAATGTTCAAAGTTTTTTTATGAAAAATTCCAATTACTTTTTATATCTGTCAAAGTGTTTGTGGACCGTATGTTTTTATGGCCATTTTTATGATTTGATAACTAATACGAAAATCATTTAGTTGGAGTTTAGTTATATTTTAGAGCTACAGTTTTAGGTATATTTCAATGTTTAGCCCTTCAATGATATGGAAATGCACTGGTCTGCCTAGAGCAGTGGTGCCCAACAGGTGGATCATGATCTACTGGTAGATCGCAAAGGCAACGCGAGTAGATCACAGACCCCTGCCTTTCAAAATAAACTCTACTGCGCACAGGGGTTATTAAGTCCAAGTTTTTATTGTTGGTAGATTATTTTGACTTAGTCATTTTAAAAGTAGCCCGCAAGTTAAAAAGTTAAAAAGTGCCCAGAATATCCAATTTCCAGGTGTAATGGAAAGTGGATGCTGGGTAAACCTGGTTTGACAGTGAGAGGATATAAACATTGAAATAGGGGGACACAGACAGAAGGCAATAGAGGAGGAACATTTTGAAAATGAGGTACCTAATTACAAGCTAAGTAGCAAATACCTGTGCAAATAAGAATTTATTGATAAAATCATTTATGATACTATAAACAGTCTTGAGAGTACTCTGATCCTGACTTTTGGCTTCAGAAAATTGTAGTTTACTATTCTCAGTGTCCCATTTGTGAAATTTTTTCTCACTTTGTGTTGGGTCCAAGGGTCTATACAAATGAAAGAAGGACAGAATGGAATCTTCTCACTCTATGAATGGAATCTTCTCTTGGACAGTTGTCCCTGGATTAAATGTCCCCATTTAGTCATGAGTTCCTGTTTTTTTTACTTCATTAAATTTATATTATAAAAATGTATAAAAAGAAGGGTAGGGCTTCAACAAAAACAGAGCTACTACAAAGAACCAGGTCAGAGAACCTTATGGTACAACTCACTTAAATCAGTACAAGGTTTATATGTTACAAAATAAACATATATAGGGGGGGCATAAAAAAAATGGGGGTGGGGTAAGGTGGGTAGAGACTGAGTAGAGACTCAAAAAGTTGGAATTTCTCCTGAATTTCACCCTGAAAGTTCTCCAAGGCTGGAGAGAATACACTTTCATCAGTGAAGCTAGGTGATTCAGCAAACCTGGAATGGATCTGGTTTAGGATTGAAAACATTTGCTAACAAAAAGCTAACAAATAGCATGATTTTTAGGAAATCCATTGGAGGTTTGCTGGATTACCTAGCTTCACTGATGAAAGTGTATTCTCTCCAGCCTTGGAGAACTTCAAAAATCAGGGCCATTGTCATCCAAATTTTTTTTAGTGGCCTAGTTAAAGCAGTATATTTTAGTGTGGGTTTCCTTTTACAGAAAGAATCATACATTCTGAACCAATAACTACCTGCTTTATTCTCATGGTAACTAAAGCTAATATATTGATTGAAATATGTGGGGAAAGACTCCATAAACATGTCAGCCATCCATAAAGTGTACGTCAATACTCTTTGAGCACTCCGCTGTATTTTCAGCCTGGCCTATAGGGCAGTCTTCCTCAACCCTGGTGTTCCTCCAGAGGTTGGTAGGGGTTCTTTGAGCAACGAATATTTTGTGCCTCTCAGGTCCATTTAATAGATACCAATGACCTCTTTGGCTATCTGTAGGGGGGCCTTCTTCTTACTTGTAGGAGGCATTCTTCACAATGACCATCACTCTAATGTTCTGTGAGATATAGTGGATATAATAATTATAGCAGAGGTTCCCTAAAGACCTTAAAGTAACTTCAAGGGTTCCTCATGTTTCAAAAGGTTGGGCAACACTGGTCTATAGCAAAAGGAGACAAAGCAATGGCTTGCAGATGTGCTAACTTAGTAACAGTTTAGTCTATTTCCTGTACAGCCCCAGTTTTCCTGTATAGGAATCCATAAAGGGGCTGTCAGTCTGCTAATGGAGGGAGGCACAGCCAAAAATGTTAAAGTCGCCATCAATTATCTCCCAGGCTCCCAGGTAATCTAGAGATTACCGTATTTTTTTGCCGTATAAGACGCACTTTTTCTTCCCCAAAACTGGGGGGGAAAAGTTGGTGCGTCTTATACGACAAATGTGTTATAAAATAATTAAAATAAGATACTCACCCGATACCCGATCCTGCGTGTGTCTCCTCTCCTCGCTGGCTGCAGTGTGTGTCTCCTCTCCTCTCTGGCTGCAGTGTGTGTCTCCTCCTGGCTGCAGTGCAGAGCGAAAGAAGCCGGCACAGCGCCCCCTGCTAATCCCTGCCCTAACTGCCGTACAGTGGAAAAAAAGGTAAGAACGGTACAGAGTGATCAGAAGGGGAATTTGAATGGCACAGAGTGATCAGAAGGGGAATTTGAA